>NW_027125307.1:11414-127199 GCF_033026475.1 Channa argus
CCCAGAACAACTCAGTTCAGCATGGAAATATCATTGCAACAGCTTTTATTTAGCCAGAAATCAAGAGTGTAAGTTTTTATGCGCTTAAAAGCATTTTCAGGCCGAATGAGCAAATATGCTTGTTTCTGTCAATTGCAGCAAAATACTGAAGGGAAAGTGGGTTTGCCTTCATATTTGACCCAGAACAACTCAGTTCAGCATGGAAATATCATTGCAACAGCTTTTATTTAGCCAGAAATCAAGAGTGTAAGTTTTTATGCGCTTAAAAGCATTTTCAGGCCGAATGAGCTGATTTCTGTCAATTGCAGCAAAATACTGAAGGGAAAGTGCGTTTGCCTTCATATTTGACCCAGAACATCTCAGTTCAGCATGGAAATATCATTGCAACAGCTTTTATTTAGCCAGAAATCAAGAGTGTAAGTTTTTATGCGCTTAAAAGCATTTTCAGGCCGAATGAGCAAATATGCTTGTTTCTGCCAATTGCAGCAAAATACTGAAGGGAAAGTGGGTTTGCCTTCATATTTGACCCAGAACAACTCAGTTCAGCATGGAAATATCATTGCAACAGCTTTTATTTAGCCAGAAATCAAGAGTGTAAGTTTTTATGCGCTTAAAAGCATTTTCAGGCCGAATGAGCTGATTTCTGCCAATTGCAGCAAAATACTGAAGGGAAAGTGGGTTTGCCTTCATATTTGACCCAGAACAACTCAGTTCAGCATGGAAATATCATTGCAACAGCTTTTATTTAGCCAGAAATCAAGAGTGTAAGTTTTTATGCGCTTAAAAGCATTTTCAGGCCGAATGAGCTGATTTCTGCCAATTGCAGCAAAATACTGAAGGGAAAGTGGGTTTGCCTTCATATTTGACCCAGAACAACTCAGTTCAGCATGGAAATATCATTGCAACAGCTTTTATTTAGCCAGAAATCAAGAGTGTAAGTTTTGATGCGCTTAAAAGCATTTTCAGGCCGAATGAGCAAATATGCTTGTTTCTGCCAATTGCAGCAAAATACTGAAGGGAAAGTGGGTTTGCCTTCATATTTGACCCAGAACAACTCAGTTCAGCATGGAAATATCATTGCAACAGCTTTTATTTAGCCAGAAATCAAGAGTGTAAGTTTTGATGCGCTTAAAAGCATTTTCAGGCCGAATGAGCAAATATGCTTGTTTCTGCCAATTGCAGCAAAATACTGAAGGGAAAGTGGGTTTGCCTTCATATTTGACCCAGAACAACTCAGTTCAGCATGGAAATATCATTGCAACAGCTTTTATTTAGCCAGAAATCAAGAGTGTAAGTTTTTATGCGCTTAAAAGCATTTTCAGGCCGAATGAGCAAATATGCTTGTTTCTGCCAATTGCAGCAAAATACTGAAGGGAAAGTGGGTTTGCCTTCATATTTGACCCAGAACAACTCAGTTCAGCATGGAAATATCATTGCAACAGCTTTTATTTATCCAGAAATCAAGAGTGTAAGTTTTTATGCGCTTAAAAGCATTTTCAGGCCGAATGAGCAAATATGCTTGTTTCTGCCAATTGCAGCAAAATACTGAAGGGAAAGTGGGTTTGCCTTCATATTTGACCCAGAACAACTCAGTTCAGCATGGAAATATCATTGCAACAGCTTTTATTTAGCCAGAAATCAAGAGTGTAAGTTTTTATGCGCTTAAAAGCATTTTCAGGCCGAATGAGCAAATATGCTTGTTTCTGCCAATTGCAGCAAAATACTGAAGGGAAAGTGGGTTTGCCTTCATATTTGACCCAGAACAACTCAGTTCAGCATGGAAATATCATTGCAACAGCTTTTATTTATCCAGAAATCAAGAGTGTAAGTTTTTATGCGCTTAAAAGCATTTTCAGGCCGAATGAGCAAATATGCTTGTTTCTGCCAATTGCAGCAAAATACTGAAGGGAAAGTGGGTTTGCCTTCATATTTGACCCAGAACAACTCAGTTCAGCATGGAAATATCATTGCAACAGCTTTTATTTAGCCAGAAATCAAGAGTGTAAGTTTTGATGCGCTTAAAAGCATTTTCAGGCCGAATGAGCAAATATGCTTGTTTCTGCCAATTGCAGCAAAATACTGAAGGGAAAGTGGGTTTGCCTTCATATTTGACCCAGAACAACTCAGTTCAGCATGGAAATATCATTGCAACAGCTTTTATTTAGCCAGAAATCAAGAGTGTAAGTTTTTATGCGCTTAAAAGCATTTTCAGGCCGAATGAGCAAATATGCTTGTTTCTGCCAATTGCAGCAAAATACTGAAGAGAAAGTGGGTTTGCCTTCATATTTGACCCAGAACAACTCAGTTCAGCATGGAAATATCATTGCAACAGCTTTTATTTAGCCAGAAATCAAGAGTGTATGTTTTTATGCGCTTAAAAGCATTTTCAGGCCGAATGAGCAAATATGCTTGTTTCTGCCAATTGCAGCAAAATACTGAAGGGAAAGTGGGTTTGCCTTCATATTTGACCCAGAACAACTCAGTTCAGCATGGAAATATCATTGCAACAGCTTTTATTTAGCCAGAAATCAAGAGTGTAAGTTTTTATGGGCTTAAAAGCATTTTCAGGCCGAATGAGCAAATATGCTTGTTTCTGCCAATTGCAGCAAAATACTGAAGGGAAAGTGGGTTTGCCTTCATATTTGACCCAGAACAACTCAGTTCAGCATGGAAATATCATTGCAACAGCTTTTATTTAGCCAGAAATCAAGAGTGTAAGTTTTGATGCGCTTAAAAGCATTTTCAGGCCGAATGAGCAAATATGCTTGTTTCTGCCAATTGCAGCAAAATACTGAAGGGAAAGTGGGTTTGCCTTCATATTTGACCCAGAACAACTCAGTTCAGCATGGAAATATCATTGCAACAGCTTTTATTTAGCCAGAAATCAAGAGTGTAAGTTTTTATGCGCTTAAAAGCATTTTCAGGCCGAATGAGCAAATATGCTTGTTTCTGCCAATTGCAGCAAAATACTGAAGGGAAAGTGGGTTTGCCTTCATATTTGACCCAGAACAACTCAGTTCAGCATGGAAATATCATTGCAACAGCTTTTATTTAGCCAGAAATCAAGAGTGTAAGTTTTTATGCGCTTAAAAGCATTTTCAGGCCGAATGAGCAAATATGCTTGTTTCTGCCAATTGCAGCAAAATACTGAAGGGAAAGTGGGTTTGCCTTCATATTTGACCCAGAACAACTCAGTTCAGCATGGAAATATCATTGCAACAGCTTTTATTTAGCCAGAAATCAAGAGTGTAAGTTTTTATGCGCTTAAAAGCATTTTCAGGCCGAATGAGCTGATTTCTGCCAATTGCAGCAAAATACTGAAGGGAAAGTGGGTTTGCCTTCATATTTGACCCAGAACAACTCAGTTCAGCATGGAAATATCATTGCAACAGCTTTTATTTAGCCAGAAATCAAGAGTGTAAGTTTTTATGCGCTTAAAAGCATTTTCAGGCCGAATGAGCAAATATGCTTGTTTCTGCCAATTGCAGCAAAATACTGAAGGGAAAGTGGGGTTGCCTTCATATTTGACCCAGAACAACTCAGTTCAGCATGGAAATATCATTGCAACAGCTTTTATTTAGCCAGAAATCAAGAGTGTAAGTTTTTATGGGCTTAAAAGCATTTTCAGGCCGAATGAGCAAATATGCTTGTTTCTGCCAATTGCAGCAAAATACTGAAGGGAAAGTGGGTTTGCCTTCATATTTGACCCAGAACAACTCAGTTCAGCATGGAAATATCATTGCAACAGCTTTTATTTAGCCAGAAATCAAGAGTGTAAGTTTTTATGCGCTTAAAAGCATTTTCAGGCCGAATGAGCTGATTTCTGCCAATTGCAGCAAAATACTGAAGGGAAAGTGGGTTTGCCTTCATATTTGACCCAGAACAACTCAGTTCAGCATGGAAATATCATTGCAACAGCTTTTATTTAGCCAGAAATCAAGAGTGTAAGTTTTTATGCGCTTAAAAGCATTTTCAGGCCGAATGAGCTGATTTCTGCCAATTGCAGCAAAATACTGAAGGGAAAGTGGGTTTGCCTTCATATTTGACCCAGAACAACTCAGTTCAGCATGGAAATATCATTGCAACAGCTTTTATTTAGCCAGAAATAAAGAGTGTAAGTTTTTATGCGCTTAAAAGCATTTTCAGGCCGAATGAGCTGATTTCTGCCAATTGCAGCAAAATACTGAAGGGAAAGTGGGTTTGCCTTCATATTTGACCCAGAACAACTCAGTTCAGCATGGAAATATCATTGCAACAGCTTTTATTTAGCCAGAAATCAAGAGTGTAAGTTTTTATGCGCTTAAAAGCATTTTCAGGCCGAATGAGCAAATATGCTTGTTTCTGCCAATTGCAGCAAAATACTGAAGGGAAAGTGGGGTTGCCTTCATATTTGACCCAAAACAACTCAGTTCAGCATGGAAATATCATTGCAACAGCTTTTATTTAGCCAGAAATCAAGAGTGTAAGTTTTGATGCGCTTAAAAGCATTTTCAGGCCGAATGAGCTGATTTCTGCCAATTGCAGCAAAATACTGAAGGGAAAGTGGGTTTGCCTTCATATTTGACCCAGAACAACTCAGTTCAGCATGGAAATATCATTGCAACAGCTTTTATTTAGCCAGAAATCAAGAGTGTAAGTTTTGATGCGCTTAAAGGCATTTTCAGGCCGAATGAGCTGATTTCTGCCAATTGCAGCAAAATACTGAAGGGAAAGTGGGTTTGCCTTCATATTTGACCCAGAACAACTCAGTTCAGCATGGAAATATCATTGCAACAGCTTTTATTTAGCCAGAAATCAAGAGTGTAAGTTTTTATGCGCTTAAAAGCATTTTCAGGCCGAATGAGCAAATATGCTTGTTTCTGCCAATTGCAGCAAAATACTGAAGGGAAAGTGGGTTTGCCTTCATATTTGACCCAGAACAACTCAGTTCAGCATGGAAATATCATTGCAACAGCTTTTATTTAGCCAGAAATCAAGAGTGTAAGTTTTTATGCGCTTAAAAGCATTTTCAGGCCGAATGAGCTGATTTCTGCCAATTGCAGCAAAATACTGAAGGGAAAGTGGGTTTGCCTTCATATTTGACCCAGAACAACTCAGTTCAGCATGGAAATATCATTGCAACAGCTTTTATTTAGCCAGAAATCAAGAGTGTAAGTTTTGATGCGCTTAAAAGCATTTTCAGGCCGAATGAGCTGATTTCTGCCAATTGCAGCAAAATACTGAAGGAAAAGTGGGTTTGCCTTCATATTTGACCCAGAACAACTCAGTTCAGCATGGAAATATCATTGCAACAGCTTTTATTTAGCCAGAAATCAAGAGTGTAAGTTTTGATGCGCTTAAAAGCATTTTAAGGCCGAATGAGCAAATATGCTTGTTTCTGCCAATTTCAGAAAAATACTGAAGGGAAAGTGGGTTTGCCTTCATATTTGACCCAGAACAACTCAGTTCAGCATGGAAATATCATTGCAACAGCTTTTATTTAGCCAGAAATCAAGAGTGTAAGTTTTTATGCGCTTAAAAGCATTTTCAGGCCGAATGAGCTGATTTCTGCCAATTGCAGCAAAATACTGAAGGGAAAGTGGGTTTGCCTTCATATTTGACCCAGAACAACTAAGTTCAGCATGGAAATATCATTGCAACAGTTTTTATTTAGCCAGAAATCAAGAGTGTAAGTCTTTATGCGCTTAAAAGCATTTTCAGGCCGAATGAGCAAATATGCTTGTTTCTGCCAATTGCAGCAAAATACTGAAGGGAAAGTGGGTTTGCCTTCATATTTGACCCAGAACAACTCAGTTCAGCATGGAAATATCATTGCAACAGCTTTTATTTAGCCAGAAATCAAGAGTGTAAGTTTTTATGCGCTTAAAAGCATTTTCAGGCCGAATGAGCTGATTTCTGCCAATTGCAGCAAAATACTGAAGGGAAAGTGGGTTTGCCTTCATATTTGACCCAGAACAACTCAGTTCAGCATGGAAATATCATTGCAACAGCTTTTATTTAGCCAGAAATCAAGAGTGTAAGTTTTGATGCGCTTAAAAGCATTTTCAGGCCGAATGAGCAAATATGCTTGTTTCTGCCAATTGCAGCAAAATACTGAAGGGAAAGTGGGTTTGCCTTCATATTTGACCCAGAACAACTCAGTTCAGCATGGAAATGTCATTGCAACAGCTTTTATTTAGCCAGAAATCAAGAGTGTAAGTTTTGATGCGCTTAAAAGCATTTTCAGGCCGAATGAGCAAATATGCTTGTTTCTGCCAATTGCAGCAAAATACTGAAGGGAAAGTGGGTTTGCCTTCATATTTGACCCAGAACAACTCAGTTCAGCATGGAAATATCATTGCAACAGCTTTTATTTAGCCAGAAATCAAGAGTGTAAGTTTTTATGCGCTTAAAAGCATTTTCAGGCCGAATGAGCAAATATGCTTGTTTCTGCCAATTGCAGCAAAATACTGAAGGGAAAGTGGGTTTGCCTTCATATTTGACCCAGAACAACTCAGTTCAGCATGGAAATATCATTGCAACAGCTTTTATTTAGCCAGAAATCAAGAGTGTAAGTTTTGATGCGCTTAAAAGCATTTTCAGGCCGAATGAGCAAATATGCTTGTTTCTGCCAATTGCAGCAAAATACTGAAGGGAAAGTGGGTTTGCCTTCATATTTGACCCAGAACAACTCAGTTCAGCATGGAAATATCATTGCAACAGCTTTTATTTAGCCAGAAATCAAGAGTGTAAGTTTTTATGCGCTTAAAAGCATTTTCAGGCCGAATGAGCTGATTTCTGCCAATTGCAGCAAAATACTGAAGGGAAAGTGGGTTTGCCTTCATATTTGACCCAGAACAACTCAGTTCAGCATGGAAATATCATTGCAACAGCTTTTATTTAGCCAGAAATCAAGAGTGTAAGTTTTTATGCGCTTAAAAGCATTTTCAGGCCGAATGAGCAAATATGCTTGTTTCTGCCAATTGCAGCAAAATACTGAAGGGAAAGTGGGTTTGCCTTCATATTTGACCCAGAACAACTCAGTTCAGCATGGAAATATCATTGCAACAGCTTTTATTTAGCCAGAAATCAAGAGTGTAAGTTTTTATGCGCTTAAAAGCATTTTCAGGCCGAATGAGCTGATTTCTGCCAATTGCAGCAAAATACTGAAGGGAAAGTGGGTTTGCCTTCATATTTGACCCATAACAACTCAGTTCAGCATGGAAATATCATTGCAACAGCTTTTATTTAGCCAGAAATCAAGAGTGTAAGTTTTTATGCGCTTAAAAGCATTTTCAGGCCGAATGAGCTGATTTCTGCCAATTGCAGCAAAATACTGAAGGGAAAGTGGGTTTGCCTTCATATTTGACCCAGAACAACTCAGTTCAGCATGGAAATATCATTGCAACAGCTTTTATTTAGCCAGAAATAAAGAGTGTAAGTTTTTATGCGCTTAAAAGCATTTTCAGGCCGAATGAGCTGATTTCTGCCAATTGCAGCAAAATACTGAAGGGAAAGTGGGTTTGCCTTCATATTTGACCCAGAACAACTCAGTTCAGCATGGAAATATCATTGCAACAGCTTTTATTTAGCCAGAAATCAAGAGTGTAAGTTTTTATGCGCTTAAAAGCATTTTCAGGCCGAATGAGCAAATATGCTTGTTTCTGCCAATTGCAGCAAAATACTGAAGGGAAAGTGGGGTTGCCTTCATATTTGACCCAAAACAACTCAGTTCAGCATGGAAATATCATTGCAACAGCTTTTATTTAGCCAGAAATCAAGAGTGTAAGTTTTGATGCGCTTAAAAGCATTTTCAGGCCGAATGAGCTGATTTCTGCCAATTGCAGCAAAATACTGAAGGGAAAGTGGGTTTGCCTTCATATTTGACCCAGAACAACTCAGTTCAGCATGGAAATATCATTGCAACAGCTTTTATTTAGCCAGAAATCAAGAGTGTAAGTTTTGATGCGCTTAAAAGCATTTTCAGGCCGAATGAGCTGATTTCTGCCAATTGCAGCAAAATACTGAAGGGAAAGTGGGTTTGCCTTCATATTTGACCCAGAACAACTCAGTTCAGCATGGAAATATCATTGCAACAGCTTTTATTTAGCCAGAAATCAAGAGTGTAAGTTTTGATGCGCTTAAAAGCATTTTCAGGCCGAATGAGCTGATTTCTGCCAATTGCAGCAAAATACTGAAGGGAAAGTGGGTTTGCCTTCATATTTGACCCAGAACAACTCAGTTCAGCATGGAAATATCATTGCAACAGCTTTTATTTAGCCAGAAATCAAGAGTGTAAGTTTTTATGCGCTTAAAAGCATTTTCAGGCCGAATGAGCAAATATGCTTGTTTCTGCCAATTGCAGCAAAATACTGAAGGGAAAGTGGGTTTGCCTTCATATTTGACCCAGAACAACTCAGTTCAGCATGGAAATATCATTGCAACAGCTTTTATTTAGCCAGAAATCAAGAGTGTAAGTTTTTATGCGCTTAAAAGCATTTTCAGGCCGAATGAGCTGATTTCTGCCAATTGCAGCAAAATACTGAAGGGAAAGTGGGTTTGCCTTCATATTTGACCCAGAACAACTCAGTTCAGCATGGAAATATCATTGCAACAGCTTTTATTTAGCCAGAAATCAAGAGTGTAAGTTTTGATGCGCTTAAAAGCATTTTCAGGCCGAATGAGCTGATTTCTGCCAATTGCAGCAAAATACTGAAGGGAAAGTGGGTTTGCCTTCATATTTGACCCAGAACAACTCAGTTCAGCATGGAAATATCATTGCAACAGCTTTTATTTAGCCAGAAATCAAGAGTGTAAGTTTTTATGCGCTTAAAAGCATTTTCAGGCCGAATGAGCTGATTTCTGCCAATTGCAGCAAAATACTGAAGGGAAAGTGGGTTTGCCTTCATATTTGACCCAGAACAACTAAGTTCAGCATGGAAATATCATTGCAACAGTTTTTATTTAGCCAGAAATCAAGAGTGTAAGTCTTTATGCGCTTAAAAGCATTTTCAGGCCGAATGAGCAAATATGCTTGTTTCTGCCAATTGCAGCAAAATACTGAAGGGAAAGTGGGTTTGCCTTCATATTTGACCCAGAACAACTCAGTTCAGCATGGAAATATCATTGCAACAGCTTTTATTTAGCCAGAAATCAAGAGTGTAAGTTTTTATGCGCTTAAAAGCATTTTCAGGCCGAATGAGCTGATTTCTGCCAATTGCAGCAAAATACTGAAGGGAAAGTGGGTTTGCCTTCATATTTGACCCAGAACAACTCAGTTCAGCATGGAAATATCATTGCAACAGCTTTTATTTAGCCAGAAATCAAGAGTGTAAGTTTTGATGCGCTTAAAAGCATTTTCAGGCCGAATGAGCAAATATGCTTGTTTCTGCCAATTGCAGCAAAATACTGAAGGGAAAGTGGGTTTGCCTTCATATTTGACCCAGAACAACTCAGTTCAGCATGGAAATGTCATTGCAACAGCTTTTATTTAGCCAGAAATCAAGAGTGTAAGTTTTGATGCGCTTAAAAGCATTTTCAGGCCGAATGAGCAAATATGCTTGTTTCTGCCAATTGCAGCAAAATACTGAAGGGAAAGTGGGTTTGCCTTCATATTTGACCCAGAACAACTCAGTTCAGCATGGAAATATCATTGCAACAGCTTTTATTTAGCCAGAAATCAAGAGTGTAAGTTTTTATGCGCTTAAAAGCATTTTCAGGCCGAATGAGCAAATATGCTTGTTTCTGCCAATTGCAGCAAAATACTGAAGGGAAAGTGGGTTTGCCTTCATATTTGACCCAGAACAACTCAGTTCAGCATGGAAATATCATTGCAACAGCTTTTATTTAGCCAGAAATCAAGAGTGTAAGTTTTGATGCGCTTAAAAGCATTTTCAGGCCGAATGAGCAAATATGCTTGTTTCTGCCAATTGCAGCAAAATACTGAAGGGAAAGTGGGTTTGCCTTCATATTTGACCCAGAACAACTCAGTTCAGCATGGAAATATCATTGCAACAGCTTTTATTTAGCCAGAAATCAAGAGTGTAAGTTTTTATGCGCTTAAAAGCATTTTCAGGCCGAATGAGCTGATTTCTGCCAATTGCAGCAAAATACTGAAGGGAAAGTGGGTTTGCCTTCATATTTGACCCAGAACAACTCAGTTCAGCATGGAAATATCATTGCAACAGCTTTTATTTAGCCAGAAATCAAGAGTGTAAGTTTTTATGCGCTTAAAAGCATTTTCAGGCCGAATGAGCAAATATGCTTGTTTCTGCCAATTGCAGCAAAATACTGAAGTGAAAGTGGGTTTGCCTTCATATTTGACCCAGAACAACTCAGTTCAGCATGGAAATATCATTGCAACAGCTTTTATTTAGCCAGAAATCAAGAGTGTAAGTCTTTATGCGCTTAAAAGCATTTTCAGGCCGAATGAGCAAATATGCTTGTTTCTGCCAATTGCAGCAAAATACTGAAGGGAAAGTGGGTTTGCCTTCATATTTGACCCAGAACAACTCAGTTCAGCATGGAAATATCATTGCAACAGCTTTTATTTAGCCAGAAATCAAAAGTGTAAGTTTTTATGCGCTTAAAAGCATTTTCAGGCCAAATGAGCTGATTTCTGCCAATTGCAGCAAAATACTGAAGGGAAAGTGGGTTTGCCTTCATATTTGACCCAGAACAACTCAGTTCAGCATGGAAATATCATTGCAACAGCTTTTTTTTTTTAGCCAGAAATCAAGAGTGTAAGTTTTTATGCGCTTAAAAGCATTTTCAGGCCGAATGAGCTGATTTCTGCCAAATGCAGCAAAATACTGAAGGGAAAGTGGGTTTGCCTTCATATTTGACCCAGAACAACTCAGTTCAGCATGGAAATATCATTGCAACAGCTTTTATTTAGCCAGAAATCAAGAGTGTAAGTTTTTATGCGCTTAAAAGCATTTTCAGGCCGAATGAGCAAATATGCTTGTTTCTGCCAAATGCAGCAAAATACTGAAAGGAAAGTGGGTTTGCCTTCATATTTGACTCCGAACAACTCAGTTCAGCATGGAAATATCATTGCAACAGCTTTTATTTAGCCAGAAATCAAGAGTGTAAGTTTTTATGCGCTTAAAAGCATTTTCAGGCCGAATGAGCTGATTTCTGCCAATTGCAGCAAAATACTGAAGGGAAAGTGGGTTTGCCTTCATATTTGACCCAGAACAACTCAGTTCAGCATGGAAATATCATTGCAACAGCTTTTATTTAGCCAGAAATCAAGAGTGTAAGTTTTTATGCGCTTAAAAGCATTTTCAGGCCGAATGAGCTGATTTCTGCCAATTGCAGCAAAATACTGAAGGGAAAGTGGGTTTGCCTTCATATTTGACCCAGAACAACTCAGTTCAGCATGGAAATATCATTGCAACAGCTTTTATTTAGCCAGAAATCAAGAGTGTAAGTTTTTATGCGCTTAAAAGCATTTTCAGGCCGAATGAGCAAATATGCTTGTTTCTGCCAATTGCAGCAAAATACTGAAGGGAAAGTGGGGTTGCCTTCATATTTGACCCAAAACAACTCAGTTCAGCATGGAAATATCATTGCAACAGCTTTTATTTAGCCAGAAATCAAGAGTGTAAGTTTTTATGCGCTTAAAAGCATTTTCAGGCCGAATGAGCTGATTTCTGCCAATTGCAGCAAAATACTGAAGGGAAAGTGGGTTTGCCTTCATATTTGACCCAGAACAACTCAGTTCAGCATGGAAATATCATTGCAACAGCTTTTATTTAGCCAGAAATCAAGAGTGTAAGTTTTGATGCGCTTAAAAGCATTTTCAGGCCGAATGAGCAAATATGCTTGTTTCTGCCAATTGCAGCAAAATACTGAAGGGAAAGTGGGTTTGCCTTCATATTTGACCCAGAACAACTCAGTTCAGCATGGAAATATCATTGCAACAGCTTTTATTTAGCCAGAAATCAAGAGTGTAAGTTTTTATGCGCTTAAAAGCATTTTCAGGCCGAATGAGCTGATTTCTGCCAATTGCAGCAAAATACTGAAGGGAAAGTGGGTTTGCCTTCATATTTGACCCAGAACAACTCAGTTCAGCATGGAAATGTCATTGCAACAGCTTTTATTTAGCCAGAAATCAAGAGTGTAAGTTTTGATGCGCTTAAAAGCATTTTCAGGCCGAATGAGCAAATATGCTTGTTTCTGCCAATTGCAGCAAAATACTGAAGGGAAAGTGGGTTTGCCTTCATATTTGACCCAGAACAACTCAGTTCAGCATGGAAATGTCATTGCAACAGCTTTTATTTAGCCAGAAATCAAGAGTGTAAGTTTTTATGCGCTTAAAAGCATTTTCAGGCCGAATGAGCAAATATGCTTGTTTCTGCCAATTGCAGCAAAATACTGAAGGGAAAGTGGGTTTGCCTTCATATTTGACCCAGAACAACTCAGTTCAGCATGGAAATATCATTGCAACAGCTTTTATTTAGCCAGAAATCAAGAGTGTAAGTTTTTATGCGCTTAAAAGCATTTTCAGGCCGAATGAGCAAATATGCTTGTTTCTGCCAATTGCAGCAAAATACTGAAGGGAAAGTGGGTTTGCCTTCATATTTGACCCAGAACAACTCAGTTCAGCATGGAAATATCATTGCAACAGCTTTTATTTAGCCAGAAATCAAGAGTGTAAGTTTTTATGCGCTTAAAAGCATTTTCAGGCCGAATGAGCTGATTTCTGCCAATTGCAGCAAAATACTGAAGGGAAAGTGGGTTTGCCTTCATATTTGACCCAGAACAACTCAGTTCAGCATGGAAATATCATTGCAACAGCTTTTATTTAGCCAGAAATCAAGAGTGTAAGTTTTGATGCGCTTAAAAGCATTTTCAGGCCGAATGAGCAAATATGCTTGTTTCTGCCAATTGCAGCAAAATACTGAAGGGAAAGTGGGTTTGCCTTCATATTTGACCCAGAACAACTCAGTTCAGCATGGAAATATCATTGCAACAGCTTTTATTTAGCCAGAAATCAAGAGTGTAAGTTTTTATGCGCTTAAAAGCATTTTCAGGCCGAATGAGCAAATATGCTTGTTTCTGCCAATTGCAGCAAAATACCGAAGGGAAAGTGGGTTTGCCTTCATATTTGACCCAGAACAACTCAGTTCAGCATGGAAATATCATTGCAACAGCTTTTATTTAGCCAGAAATCAAGAGTGTAAGTTTTTATGCGCTTAAAAGCATTTTCAGGCCGAATGAGCTGATTTCTGCCAATTGCAGCAAAATACTGAAGGGAAAGTGGGTTTGCCTTCATATTTGACCCAGAACAACTCAGTTCAGCATGGAAATATCATTGCAACAGCTTTTATTTAGCCAGAAATCAAGAGTGTAAGTTTTTATGCGCTTAAAAGCATTTTCAGGCCGAATGAGCTGATTTCTGCCAATTTTAGCAAAATACTGAAGGGAAAGTGGGTTTGCCTTCATATTTGACCCAGAACAACTCAGTTCAGCATGGAAATATCATTGCAACAGCTTTTATTTAGCCAGAAATCAAGAGTGTAAGTTTTTATGCGCTTAAAAGCATTTTCAGGCCGAATGAGCAAATATGCTTGTTTCTGCCAATTGCAGCAAAATACTGAAGGGAAAGTGGGTTTGCCTTCATATTTGACCCAGAACAACTCAGTTCAGCATGGAAATATCATTGCAACAGCTTTTATTTAGCCAGAAATCAAGAGTGTAAGTTTTGATGCGCTTAAAAGCATTTTCAGGCCGAATGAGCAAATATGCTTGTTTCTGCCAATTGCAGCAAAATACTGAAGGGAAAGTGGGTTTGCCTTCATATTTGACCCAGAACAACTCAGTTCAGCATGGAAATATCATTGCAACAGCTTTTATTTAGCCAGAAATCAAGAGTGTAAGTTTTTATGCGCTTAAAAGCATTTTCAGGCCGAATTAGCTGATTTCTGCCAATTGCAGCAAAATACTGAAGGGAAAGTGGGTTTGCCTTCATATTTGACCCAGAACAACTCAGTTCAGCATGGAAATATCATTGCAACAGCTTTTATTTAGCCAGAAAACAAGAGTGTAAGTTTTTATGCGCTTAAAAGCATTTTCAGGCCGAATGAGCAAATATGCTTGTTTCTGCCAATTGCAGCAAAATACTGAAGGGAAAGTGGGTTTGCCTTCATATTTGACCCAGAACAACTCAGTTCAGCATGGAAATATCATTGCAACAGCTTTTATTTAGCCAGAAATCAAGAGTGTAAGTTTTTATGCGCTTAAAAGCATTTTCAGGCCGAATGAGCTGATTTCTGCCAATTGCAGCAAAATACTGAAGGGAAAGTGGGTTTGCCTTCATATTTGACCCAGAACAACTCAGTTCAGCATGGAAATATCATTGCAACAGCTTTTATTTAGCCAGAAATCAAGAGTGTAAGTTTTGATGCGCTTAAAAGCATTTTCAGGCCGAATGAGCAAATATGCTTGTTTCTGCCAATTGCAGCAAAATACTGAAGGGAAAGTGGGTTTGCCTTCATATTTGACCCAGAACAACTCAGTTCAGCATGGAAATATCATTGCAACAGCTTTTATTTAGCCAGAAATCAAGAGTGTAAGTTTTGATGCGCTTAAAAGCATTTTCAGGCCGAATGAGCAAATATGCTTGTTTCTGCCAATTGCAGCAAAATACTGAAGGGAAAGTGGGTTTGCCTTCATATTTGACCCAGAACAACTCAGTTCAGCATGGAAATATCATTGCAACAGCTTTTATTTAGCCAGAAATCAAGAGTGTAAGTTTTGATGCGCTTAAAAGCATTTTCAGGCCGAATGAGCTGATTTCTGCCAATTGCAGCAAAATACTGAAGGGAAAGTGGGTTTGCCTTCATATTTGACCCAGAACAACTCAGTTCAGCATGGAAATATCATTGCAACAGCTTTTATTTAGCCAGAAATCAAGAGTGTAAGTTTTTATGCGCTTAAAAGCATTTTCAGGCCGAATGAGCAAATATGCTTGTTTCTGCCAATTGCAGTAAAATACTGAAGGGAAAGTGGGTTTGCCTTCATATTTGACCCAGAACAACTCAGTTCAGCATGGAAATATCATTGCAACAGCTTTTATTTAGCCAGAAATCAAGAGTGTAAGTTTTTATGCGCTTAAAAGCATTTTCAGGCCGAATGAGCAAATATGCTTGTTTCTGCCAATTGCAGCAAAATACTGAAGGGAAAGTGGGTTTGCCTTCATATTTGACCCAGAACAACTCAGTTCAGCATGGAAATATCATTGCAACAGCTTTTATTTAGCCAGAAATCAAGAGTGTAAGTTTTTATGCGCTTAAAAGCATTTTCAGGCCGAATGAGCTGATTTCTGCCAATTGCAGCAAAATACTGAAGGGAAAGTGGGTTTGCCTTCATATTTGACCCAGAACAACTCAGTTCAGCATGGAAATATCATTGCAACAGCTTTTATTTAGCCAGAAATCAAGAGTGTAAGTTTTGATGCGCTTAAAAGCATTTTCAGGCCGAATGAGCAAATATGCTTGTTTCTGCCAATTGCAGCAAAATACTGAAGGGAAAGTGGGTTTGCCTTCATATTTGACCCAGAACAACTCAGTTCAGCATGGAAATATCATTGCAACAGCTTTTATTTAGCCAGAAATCAAGAGTGTAAGTTTTTATGCGCTTAAAAGCATTTTCAGGCCGAATGAGCAAATATGGTTGTTTCTGCCAATTGCAGCAAAATACTGAAGGGAAAGTGGGTTTGCCTTCATATTTGGCCCAGAACAACTCAGTTCAGCATGGAAATATCATTGCAACAGCTTTTATTTAGCCAGAAATCAAGAGTGTAAGTTTTGATGCGCTTAAAAGCATTTTCAGGCCGAATGAGCAAATATGCTTGTTTCTGCCAATTGCAGCAAAATACTGAAGGGAAAATGGGTTTGCCTTCATATTTGACCCAGAACAACTCAGTTCAGCATGGAAATATCATTGCAACAGCTTTTATTTAGCCAGAAATCAAGAGTGTAAGTTTTTATGCGCTTAAAAGCATTAATCAGGCCGAATGAGCAAATATGCTTGTTTCTGCCAATTGCAGCAAAATACTGAAGGGAAAGTGGGTTTGCCTTCATATTTGACCCAGAACAACTCAGTTCAGCATGGAAATATCATTGCAACAGCTTTTATTTAGCCAGAAATCAAGAGTGTAAGTTTTTATGCGCTTAAAAGCATTTTCAGGCCGAATGAGCAAATATGCTTGTTTCTGCCAATTGCAGCAAAATACTGAAGGGAAAGTGGGTTTGCCTTCATATTTGACCCAGAACAACTCAGTTCAGCATGGAAATATCATTGCAACAGCTTTTATTTAGCCAGAAATCAAGAGTGTAAGTTTTTATGCGCTTAAAAGCATTTTCAGGCCGAATGAGCTGATTTCTGCCAATTGCAGCAAAATACTGAAGGGAAAGTGGGTTTGCCTTCATATTTGACCCAGAACAACTCAGTTCAGCATGGAAATATCATTGCAACAGCTTTTATTTAGCCAGAAATCAAGAGTGTAAGTTTTGATGCGCTTAAAAGCATTTTCAGGCCGAATGAGCTGATTTCTGCCAATTGCAGCAAAATACTGAAGGGAAAGTGGGTTTGCCTTCATATTTGACCCAGAACAACTCAGTTCAGCATGGAAATATCATTGCAACAGCTTTTATTTAGCCAGAAATGAAGAGTGTAAGTTTTTATGCGCTTAAAAGCATTTTCAGGCCGAATGAGCAAATATGCTTGTTTCTGCCAATTGCAGTAAAATACTGAAGGGAAAGTGGGTTTGCCTTCATATTTGACCCAGAACAACTCAGTTCAGCATGGAAATATCATTGCAACAGCTTTTATTTAGCCAGAAATCAAGAGTGTAAGTTTTTATGCGCTTAAAAGCATTTTCAGGCCGAATGAGCAAATATGCTTGTTTCTGCCAATTGCAGCAAAATACTGAAGGGAAAGTGGGTTTGCCTTCATATTTGACCCAGAACAACTCAGTTCAGCATGGAAATATCATTGCAACAGCTTTTATTTAGCCAGAAATCAAGAGTGTAAGTTTTTATGCGCTTAAAAGCATTTTCAGGCCGAATGAGCAAATATGCTTGTTTCTGCCAATTGCAGCAAAATACTGAAGGGAAAGTGGGTTTGCCTTCATATTTGACCCAGAACAACTCAGTTCAGCATGGAAATATCATTGCAACAGCTTTTATTTAGCCAGAAATCAAGAGTGTAAGTTTTTATGCGCTTAAAAGCATTTTCAGGCCGAATGAGCTGATTTCTGCCAATTGCAGCAAAATACTGAAGGGAAAGTGGGTTTGCCTTCATATTTGACCCAGAACAACTCAGTTCAGCATGGAAATATCATTGCAACAGCTTTTATTTAGCCAGAAATCAAGAGTGTAAGTTTTGATGCGCTTAAAAGCATTTTCAGGCCGAATGAGCAAATATGCTTGTTTCTGCCAATTGCAGCAAAATACTGAAGGGAAAGTGGGTTTGCCTTCATATTTGACCCAGAACAACTCAGTTCAGCATGGAAATATCATTGCAACAGCTTTTATTTAGCCAGAAATCAAGAGTGTAAGTTTTTATGCGCTTAAAAGCATTTTCAGGCCGAATGAGCAAATATGCTTGTTTCTGCCAATTGCAGCAAAATACTGAAGGGAAAGTGGGTTTGCCTTCATATTTGACCCAGAACAACTCAGTTCAGCATGGAAATATCATTGCAACAGCTTTTATTTAGCCAGAAATCAAGAGTGTAAGTTTTTATGCGCTTAAAAGCATTTTCAGGCCGAATGAGCTGATTTCTGCCAATTGCAGCAAAATACTGAAGGGAAAGTGGGCTTGCCTTCATATTTGACCCAGAACAACTCAGTTCAGCATGGAAATATCATTGCAACAGCTTTTATTTAGCCAGAAATCAAGAGTGTAAGTTTTGATGCGCTTAAAAGCATTTTCAGGCCGAATGAGCAAATATGCTTGTTTCTGCCAATTGCAGCAAAATACTGAAGGGAAAGTGGGTTTGCCTTCATATTTGACCCAGAACAACTCAGTTCAGCATGGAAATATCATTGCAACAGCTTTTATTTAGCCAGAAATCAAGAGTGTAAGTTTTTATGCGCTTAAAAGCATTTTCAGGCCGAATGAGCAAATATGCTTGTTTCTGCCAATTGCAGCAAAATACTGAAGGGAAAGTGGGTTTGCCTTCATATTTGACCCAGAACAACTCAGTTCAGCATGGAAATATCATTGCAACAGCTTTTATTTAGCCAGAAATCAAGAGTGTAAGTTTTTATGCGCTTAAAAGCATTTTCAGGCCGAATGAGCTGATTTCTGCCAATTGCAGCAAAATACTGAAGGGAAAGTGGGTTTGCCTTCATATTTGACCCAGAACAACTCAGTTCAGCATGGAAATATCATTGCAACAGCTTTTATTTAGCCAGAAATCAAGAGTGTAAGTTTTGATGCGCTTAAAAGCATTTTCAGGCTGAATGAGCAAATATGCTTGTTTCTGCCAATTGCAGCAAAATACTGAAGGGAAAGTGGGTTTGCCTTCATATTTGACCCAGAACAACTCAGTTCAGCATGGAAATATCATTGCAACAGCTTTTATTTAGCCAGAAATCAAGAGTGTAAGTTTTTATGCGCTTAAAAGCATTTTCAGGCCGAATGAGCAAATATGCTTGTTTCTGCCAATTGCAGCAAAATACTGAAGGGAAAGTGGGTTTGCCTTCATATTTGACCCAGAACAACTCAGTTCAGCATGGAAATATCATTGCAACAGCTTTTATTTAGCCAGAAATCAAGAGTGTAAGTTTTGATGCGCTTAAAAGCATTTTCAGGCCGAATGAGCAAATATGCTTGTTTCTGCCAATTGCAGCAAAATACTGAAGGGAAAGTGGGTTTGCCTTCATATTTGACCCAGAACAACTCAGTTCAGCATGGAAATATCATTGCAACAGCTTTTATTTAGCCAGAAATCAAGAGTGTAAGTTTTGATGCGCTTAAAAGCATTTTCAGGCCGAATGAGCAAATATGCTTGTTTCTGCCAATTGCAGCAAAATACTGAAGGGAAAGTGGGTTTGCCTTCATATTTGACCCAGAACAACTCAGTTCAGCATGGAAATATCATTGCAACAGCTTTTATTTAGCCAGAAATCAAGAGTGTAAGTTTTTATGCGCTTAAAAGCATTTTCAGGCCGAATGAGCAAATATGCTTGTTTCTGCCAATTGCAGCAAAATACTGAAGGGAAAGTGGGTTTGCCTTCATATTTGACCCAGAACAACTCAGTTCAGCATGGAAATATCATTGCAACAGCTTTTATTTAGCCAGAAATCAAGAGTGTAAGTTTTTATGCGCTTAAAAGCATTTTCAGGCCGAATGAGCAAATATGCTTGTTTCTGCCAATTGCAGCAAAATACTGAAGGGAAAGTGGGTTTGCCTTCATATTTGACCCAGAACAACTCAGTTCAGCATGGAAATATCATTGCAACAGCTTTTATTTAGCCAGAAATCAAGAGTGTAAGTTTTTATGCGCTTAAAAGCATTTTCAGGCCGAATGAGCTGATTTCTGCCAATTGCAGCAAAATACTGAAGGGAAAGTGGGTTTGCCTTCATATTTGACCCAGAACAACTCAGTTCAGCATGGAAATATCATTGCAACAGCTTTTATTTAGCCAGAAATCAAGAGTGTAAGTTTTGATGCGCTTAAAAGCATTTTCAGGCCGAATGAGCAAATATGCTTGTTTCTGCCAATTGCAGCAAAATACTGAAGGGAAAGTGGGTTTGCCTTCATATTTGACCCAGAACAACTCAGTTCAGCATGGAAATATCATTGCAACAGCTTTTATTTAGCCAGAAATCAAGAGTGTAAGTTTTTATGCGCTTAAAAGCATTTTCAGGCCGAATGAGCAAATATGCTTGTTTCTGCCAATTGCAGCAAAATACTGAAGGGAAAGTGGGTTTGCCTTCATATTTGACCCAGAACAACTCAGTTCAGCATGGAAATATCATTGCAACAGCTTTTATTTAGCCAGAAATCAAGAGTGTAAGTTTTGATGCGCTTAAAAGCATTTTCAGGCCGAATGAGCAAATATGCTTGTTTCTGCCAATTGCAGCAAAATACTGAAGGGAAAGTGGGTTTGCCTTCATATTTGACCCAGAACAACTCAGTTCAGCATGGAAATATCATTGCAACAGCTTTTATTTAGCCAGAAATCAAGAGTGTAAGTTTTTATGCGCTTAAAAGCATTTTCAGGCCGAATGAGCTGATTTCTGCCAATTGCAGCAAAATACTGAAGGGAAAGTGGGTTTGCCTTCATATTTGACCCAGAACAACTCAGTTCAGCATGGAAATATCATTGCAACAGCTTTTATTTAGCCAGAAATCAAGAGTGTAAGTTTTGATGCGCTTAAAAGCATTTTCAGGCCGAATGAGCTGATTTCTGCCAATTGCAGCAAAATACTGAAGGGAAAGTGGGTTTGCCTTCATATTTGACCCAGAACAACTCAGTTCAGCATGGAAATATCATTGCAACAGCTTTTATTTAGCCAGAAATGAAGAGTGTAAGTTTTTATGCGCTTAAAAGCATTTTCAGGCCGAATGAGCAAATATGCTTGTTTCTGCCAATTGCAGCAAAATACTGAAGGGAAAGTGGGTTTGCCTTCATATTTGACCCAGAACAACTCAGTTCAGCATGGAAATATCATTGCAACAGCTTTTATTTAGCCAGAAATCAAGAGTGTAAGTTTTTATGCGCTTAAAAGCATTTTCAGGCCGAATGAGCAAATATGCTTGTTTCTGCCAATTGCAGCAAAATACTGAAGGGAAAGTGGGTTTGCCTTCATATTTGACCCAGAACAACTCAGTTCAGCATGGAAATATCATTGCAACAGCTTTTATTTAGCCAGAAATCAAGAGTGTAAGTTTTTATGCGCTTAAAAGCATTTTCAGGCCGAATGAGCTGATTTCTGCCAATTGCAGCAAAATACTGAAGGGAAAGTGGGTTTGCCTTCATATTTGACCCAGAACAACTCAGTTCAGCATGGAAATATCATTGCAACAGCTTTTATTTAGCCAGAAATCAAGAGTGTAAGTTTTGATGCGCTTAAAAGCATTTTCAGGCCGAATGAGCAAATATGCTTGTTTCTGCCAATTGCAGCAAAATACTGAAGGGAAAGTGGGTTTGCCTTCATATTTGACCCAGAACAACTCAGTTCAGCATGGAAATATCATTGCAACAGCTTTTATTTAGCCAGAAATCAAGAGTGTAAGTTTTTATGCGCTTAAAAGCATTTTCAGGCCGAATGAGCAAATATGCTTGTTTCTGCCAATTGCAGCAAAATACTGAAGGGAAAGTGGGTTTGCCTTCATATTTGACCCAGAACAACTCAGTTCAGCATGGAAATATCATTGCAACAGCTTTTATTTAGCCAGAAATCAAGAGTGTAAGTTTTTATGCGCTTAAAAGCATTTTCAGGCCGAATGAGCTGATTTCTGCCAATTGCAGCAAAATACTGAAGGGAAAGTGGGTTTGCCTTCATATTTGACCCAGAACAACTCAGTTCAGCATGGAAATATCATTGCAACAGCTTTTATTTAGCCAGAAATCAAGAGTGTAAGTTTTGATGCGCTTAAAAGCATTTTCAGGCCGAATGAGCTGATTTCTGCCAATTGCAGCAAAATACTGAAGGGAAAGTGGGTTTGCCTTCATATTTGACCCAGAACAACTCAGTTCAGCATGGAAATATCATTGCAACAGCTTTTATTTAGCCAGAAATGAAGAGTGTAAGTTTTTATGCGCTTAAAAGCATTTTCAGGCCGAATGAGCAAATATGCTTGTTTCTGCCAATTGCAGCAAAATACTGAAGGGAAAGTGGGTTTGCCTTCATATTTGACCCAGAACAACTCAGTTCAGCATGGAAATATCATTGCAACAGCTTTTATTTAGCCAGAAATCAAGAGTGTAAGTTTTTATGCGCTTAAAAGCATTTTCAGGCCGAATGAGCTGATTTCTGCCAATTGCAGCAAAATACTGAAGGGAAAGTGGGTTTGCCTTCATATTTGACCCAGAACAACTCAGTTCAGCATGGAAATATCATTGCAACAGCTTTTATTTAGCCAGAAATCAAGAGTGTAAGTTTTGATGCGCTTAAAAGCATTTTCAGGCCGAATGAGCAAATATGCTTGTTTCTGCCAATTGCAGCAAAATACTGAAGGGAAAGTGGGTTTGCCTTCATATTTGACCCAGAACAACTCAGTTCAGCATGGAAATATCATTGCAACAGCTTTTATTTAGCCAGAAATCAAGAGTGTAAGTTTTTATGCGCTTAAAAGCATTTTCAGGCCGAATGAGCTGATTTCTGCCAATTGCAGCAAAATACTGAAGGGAAAGTGGGTTTGCCTTCATATTTGACCCAGAACAACTCAGTTCAGCATGGAAATATCATTGCAACAGCTTTTATTTAGCCAGAAATCAAGAGTGTAAGTTTTGATGCGCTTAAAAGCATTTTCAGGCCGAATGAGCTGATTTCTGCCAATTGCAGCAAAATACTGAAGGGAAAGTGGGTTTGCCTTCATATTTGACCCAGAACAACTCAGTTCAGCATGGAAATATCATTGCAACAGCTTTTATTTAGCCAGAAATGAAGAGTGTAAGTTTTTATGCGCTTAAAAGCATTTTCAGGCCGAATGAGCAAATATGCTTGTTTCTGCCAATTGCAGCAAAATACTGAAGGGAAAGTGGGTTTGCCTTCATATTTGACCCAGAACAACTCAGTTCAGCATGGAAATATCATTGCAACAGCTTTTATTTAGCCAGAAATCAAGAGTGTAAGTTTTTATGCGCTTAAAAGCATTTTCAGGCCGAATGAGCTGATTTCTGCCAATTGCAGCAAAATACTGAAGGGAAAGTGGGTTTGCCTTCATATTTGACCCAGAACAACTCAGTTCAGCATGGAAATATCATTGCAACAGCTTTTATTTAGCCAGAAATCAAGAGTGTAAGTTTTGATGCGCTTAAAAGCATTTTCAGGCCGAATGAGCAAATATGCTTGTTTCTGCCAATTGCAGCAAAATACTGAAGGGAAAGTGGGTTTGCCTTCATATTTGACCCAGAACAACTCAGTTCAGCATGGAAATATCATTGCAACAGCTTTTATTTAGCCAGAAATCAAGAGTGTAAGTTTTTATGCGCTTAAAAGCATTTTCAGGCCGAATGAGCTGATTTCTGCCAATTGCAGCAAAATACTGAAGGGAAAGTGGGTTTGCCTTCATATTTGACCCAGAACAACTCAGTTCAGCATGGAAATATCATTGCAACAGCTTTTATTTAGCCAGAAATCAAGAGTGTAAGTTTTTATGCGCTTAAAAGCATTTTCAGGCCGAATGAGCTGATTTCTGCCAATTGCAGCAAAATACTGAAGGGAAAGTGGGTTTGCCTTCATATTTGACCCAGAACAACTCAGTTCAGCATGGAAATATCATTGCAACAGCTTTTATTTAGCCAGAAATCAAGAGTGTAAGTTTTGATGCGCTTAAAAGCATTTTCAGGCCGAATGAGCAAATATGCTTGTTTCTGCCAATTGCAGCAAAATACTGAAGGGAAAGTGGGTTTGCCTTCATATTTGACCCAGAACAACTCAGTTCAGCATGGAAATATCATTGCAACAGCTTTTATTTAGCCAGAAATCAAGAGTGTAAGTTTTTATGCGCTTAAAAGCATTTTCAGGCCGAATGAGCAAATATGCTTGTTTCTGCCAATTGCAGCAAAATACTGAAGGGAAAGTGGGTTTGCCTTCATATTTGACCCAGAACAACTCAGTTCAGCATGGAAATATCATTGCAACAGCTTTTATTTAGCCAGAAATCAAGAGTGTAAGTTTTTATGCGCTTAAAGCATTTTCAGGCCGAATGAGCTGATTTCTGCCAATTGCAGCAAAATACTGAAGGGAAAGTGGGTTTGCCTTCATATTTGACCCAGAACAACTCAGTTCAGCATGGAAATATCATTGCAACAGCTTTTATTTAGCCAGAAATCAAGAGTGTAAGTTTTGATGCGCTTAAAAGCATTTTCAGGCCGAATGAGCTGATTTCTGCCAATTGCAGCAAAATACTGAAGGGAAAGTGGGTTTGCCTTCATATTTGACCCAGAACAACTCAGTTCAGCATGGAAATATCATTGCAACAGCTTTTATTTAGCCAGAAATGAAGAGTGTAAGTTTTTATGCGCTTAAAAGCATTTTCAGGCCGAATGAGCAAATATGCTTGTTTCTGCCAATTGCAGCAAAATACTGAAGGGAAAGTGGGTTTGCCTTCATATTTGACCCAGAACAACTCAGTTCAGCATGGAAATATCATTGCAACAGCTTTTATTTAGCCAGAAATCAAGAGTGTAAGTTTTTATGCGCTTAAAAGCATTTTCAGGCCGAATGAGCAAATATGCTTGTTTCTGCCAATTGCAGCAAAATACTGAAGGGAAAGTGGGTTTGCCTTCATATTTGACCCAGAACAACTCAGTTCAGCATGGAAATATCATTGCAACAGCTTTTATTTAGCCAGAAATCAAGAGTGTAAGTTTTTATGCGCTTAAAAGCATTTTCAGGCCGAATGAGCTGATTTCTGCCAATTGCAGCAAAATACTGAAGGGAAAGTGGGTTTGCCTTCATATTTGACCCAGAACAACTCAGTTCAGCATGGAAATATCATTGCAACAGCTTTTATTTAGCCAGAAATCAAGAGTGTAAGTTTTGATGCGCTTAAAAGCATTTTCAGGCCGAATGAGCTGATTTCTGCCAATTGCAGCAAAATACTGAAGGGAAAGTGGGTTTGCCTTCATATTTGACCCAGAACAACTCAGTTCAGCATGGAAATATCATTGCAACAGCTTTTATTTAGCCAGAAATGAAGAGTGTAAGTTTTTATGCGCTTAAAAGCATTTTCAGGCCGAATGAGCAAATATGCTTGTTTCTGCCAATTGCAGCAAAATACTGAAGGGAAAGTGGGTTTGCCTTCATATTTGACCCAGAACAACTCAGTTCAGCATGGAAATATCATTGCAACAGCTTTTATTTAGCCAGAAATCAAGAGTGTAAGTTTTTATGCGCTTAAAAGCATTTTCAGGCCGAATGAGCTGATTTCTGCCAATTGCAGCAAAATACTGAAGGGAAAGTGGGTTTGCCTTCATATTTGACCCAGAACAACTCAGTTCAGCATGGAAATATCATTGCAACAGCTTTTATTTAGCCAGAAATCAAGAGTGTAAGTTTTGATGCGCTTAAAAGCATTTTCAGGCCGAATGAGCAAATATGCTTGTTTCTGCCAATTGCAGCAAAATACTGAAGGGAAAGTGGGTTTGCCTTCATATTTGACCCAGAACAACTCAGTTCAGCATGGAAATATCATTGCAACAGCTTTTATTTAGCCAGAAATCAAGAGTGTAAGTTTTTATGCGCTTAAAAGCATTTTCAGGCCGAATGAGCTGATTTCTGCCAATTGCAGCAAAATACTGAAGGGAAAGTGGGTTTGCCTTCATATTTGACCCAGAACAACTCAGTTCAGCATGGAAATATCATTGCAACAGCTTTTATTTAGCCAGAAATCAAGAGTGTAAGTTTTTATGCGCTTAAAAGCATTTTCAGGCCGAATGAGCTGATTTCTGCCAATTGCAGCAAAATACTGAAGGGAAAGTGGGTTTGCCTTCATATTTGACCCAGAACAACTCAGTTCAGCATGGAAATATCATTGCAACAGCTTTTATTTAGCCAGAAATCAAGAGTGTAAGTTTTGATGCGCTTAAAAGCATTTTCAGGCCGAATGAGCAAATATGCTTGTTTCTGCCAATTGCAGCAAAATACTGAAGGGAAAGTGGGTTTGCCTTCATATTTGACCCAGAACAACTCAGTTCAGCATGGAAATATCATTGCAACAGCTTTTATTTAGCCAGAAATCAAGAGTGTAAGTTTTTATGCGCTTAAAAGCATTTTCAGGCCGAATGAGCAAATATGCTTGTTTCTGCCAATTGCAGCAAAATACTGAAGGGAAAGTGGGTTTGCCTTCATATTTGACCCAGAACAACTCAGTTCAGCATGGAAATATCATTGCAACAGCTTTTATTTAGCCAGAAATCAAGAGTGTAAGTTTTTATGCGCTTAAAGCATTTTCAGGCCGAATAAGCTGATTTCTGCCAATTGCAGCAAAATACTGAAGGGAAAGTGGGTTTGCCTTCATATTTGACCCAGAACAACTCAGTTCAGCATGGAAATATCATTGCAACAGCTTTTATTTAGCCAGAAATCAAGAGTGTAAGTTTTGATGCGCTTAAAAGCATTTTCAGGCCGAATGAGCTGATTTCTGCCAATTGCAGCAAAATACTGAAGGGAAAGTGGGTTTGCCTTCATATTTGACCCAGAACAACTCAGTTCAGCATGGAAATATCATTGCAACAGCTTTTATTTAGCCAGAAATGAAGAGTGTAAGTTTTTATGCGCTTAAAAGCATTTTCAGGCCGAATGAGCAAATATGCTTGTTTCTGCCAATTGCAGCAAAATACTGAAGGGAAAGTGGGTTTGCCTTCATATTTGACCCAGAACAACTCAGTTCAGCATGGAAATATCATTGCAACAGCTTTTATTTAGCCAGAAATCAAGAGTGTAAGTTTTTATGCGCTTAAAAGCATTTTCAGGCCGAATGAGCAAATATGCTTGTTTCTGCCAATTGCAGCAAAATACTGAAGGGAAAGTGGGTTTGCCTTCATATTTGACCCAGAACAACTCAGTTCAGCATGGAAATATCATTGCAACAGCTTTTATTTAGCCAGAAATCAAGAGTGTAAGTTTTTATGCGCTTAAAAGCATTTTCAGGCCGAATGAGCTGATTTCTGCCAATTGCAGCAAAATACTGAAGGGAAAGTGGGTTTGCCTTCATATTTGACCCAGAACAACTCAGTTCAGCATGGAAATATCATTGCAACAGCTTTTATTTAGCCAGAAATCAAGAGTGTAAGTTTTGATGCGCTTAAAAGCATTTTCAGGCCGAATGAGCAAATATGCTTGTTTCTGCCAATTGCAGCAAAATACTGAAGGGAAAGTGGGTTTGCCTTCATATTTGACCCAGAACAACTCAGTTCAGCATGGAAATATCATTGCAACAGCTTTTATTTAGCCAGAAATCAAGAGTGTAAGTTTTTATGCGCTTAAAAGCATTTTCAGGCCGAATGAGCTGATTTCTGCCAATTGCAGCAAAATACTGAAGGGAAAGTGGGTTTGCCTTCATATTTGACCCAGAACAACTCAGTTCAGCATGGAAATATCATTGCAACAGCTTTTATTTAGCCAGAAATCAAGAGTGTAAGTTTTGATGCGCTTAAAAGCATTTTCAGGCCGAATGAGCAAATATGCTTGTTTCTGCCAATTGCAGCAAAATACTGAAGGGAAAGTGGGTTTGCCTTCATATTTGACCCAGAACAACTCAGTTCAGCATGGAAATATCATTGCAACAGCTTTTATTTAGCCAGAAATCAAGAGTGTAAGTTTTTATGCGCTTAAAAGCATTTTCAGGCCGAATGAGCAAATATGCTTGTTTCTGCCAATTGCAGCAAAATACTGAAGGGAAAGTGGGTTTGCCTTCATATTTGACCCAGAACAACTCAGTTCAGCATGGAAATATCATTGCAACAGCTTTTATTTAGCCAAAAATGAAGAGTGTAAGTTTTTATGCGCTTAAAAGCATTTTCAGGCCGAATGAGCTGATTTCTGCCAATTGCAGCAAAATACTGAAGGGAAAGTGGGTTTGCCTTCATATTTGACCCAGAACAACTCAGTTCAGCATGGAAATATCATTGCAACAGCTTTTATTTAGCCAGAAATCAAGAGTGTAAGTTTTGATGCGCTTAAAAGCATTTTCAGGCCGAATGAGCAAATATGCTTGTTTCTGCCAATTGCAGCAAAATACTGAAGGGAAAGTGGGTTTGCCTTCATATTTGACCCAGAACAACTCAGTTCAGCATGGAAATATCATTGCAACAGCTTTTATTTAGCCAGAAATCAAGAGTGTAAGTTTTGATGCGCTTAAAAGCATTTTCAGGCCGAATGAGCAAATATGCTTGTTTCTGCCAATTGCAGCAAAATACTGAAGGGAAAGTGGGTTTGCCTTCATATTTGACCCAGAACAACTCAGTTCAGCATGGAAATATCATTGCAACAGCTTTTATTTAGCCAGAAATCAAGAGTGTAAGTTTTTATGCGCTTAAAAGCATTTTCAGGCCGAATGAGCTGATTTCTGCCAATTGCAGCAAAATACTGAAGGGAAAGTGGGTTTGCCTTCATATTTGACCCAGAACAACTCAGTTCAGCATGGAAATATCATTGCAACAGCTTTTATTTAGCCAGAAATCAAGAGTGTAAGTTTTGATGCGCTTAAAAGCATTTTCAGGCCGAATGAGCAAATATGCTTGTTTCTGCCAATTGCAGCAAAATACTGAAGGGAAAGTGGGTTTGCCTTCATATTTGACCCAGAACAACTCAGTTCAGCATGGAAATATCATTGCAACAGCTTTTATTTAGCCAGAAATCAAGAGTGTAAGTTTTTATGCGCTTAAAAGCATTTTCAGGCCGAATGAGCAAATATGCTTGTTTCTGCCAATTGCAGCAAAATACTGAAGGGAAAGTGGGTTTGCCTTCATATTTGACCCAGAACAACTCAGTTCAGCATGGAAATATCATTGCAACAGCTTTTATTTAGCCAGAAATCAAGAGTGTAAGTTTTTATGCGCTTAAAAGCATTTTCAGGCCGAATGAGCTGATTTCTGCCAATTGCAGCAAAATACTGAAGGGAAAGTGGGTTTGCCTTCATATTTGACCCAGAACAACTCAGTTCAGCATGGAAATATCATTGCAACAGCTTTTATTTAGCCAGAAATCAAGAGTGTAAGTTTTGATGCGCTTAAAAGCATTTTCAGGCCGAATGAGCTGATTTCTGCCAATTGCAGCAAAATACTGAAGGGAAAGTGGGTTTGCCTTCATATTTGACCCAGAACAACTCAGTTCAGCATGGAAATATCATTGCAACAGCTTTTATTTAGCCAGAAATCAAGAGTGTAAGTTTTGATGCGCTTAAAAGCATTTTCAGGCCGAATGAGCAAATATGCTTGTTTCTGCCAATTGCAGCAAAATACTGAAGGGAAAGTGGGTTTGCCTTCATATTTGACCCAGAACAACTCAGTTCAGCATGGAAATATCATTGCAACAGCTTTTATTTAGCCAGAAATCAAGAGTGTAAGTTTTGATGCGCTTAAAAGCATTTTCAGGCCGAATGAGCAAATATGCTTGTTTCTGCCAATTGCAGCAAAATACTGAAGGGAAAGTGGGTTTGCCTTCATATTTGACCCAGAACAACTCAGTTCAGCATGGAAATATCATTGCAACAGCTTTTATTTAGCCAGAAATCAAGAGTGTAAGTTTTTATGCGCTTAAAAGCATTTTCAGGCCGAATGAGCTGATTTCTGCCAATTGCAGCAAAATACTGAAGGGAAAGTGGGTTTGCCTTCATATTTGACCCAGAACAACTCAGTTCAGCATGGAAATATCATTGCAACAGCTTTTATTTAGCCAGAAATCAAGAGTGTAAGTTTTGATGCGCTTAAAAGCATTTTCAGGCCGAATGAGCAAATATGCTTGTTTCTGCCAATTGCAGCAAAATACTGAAGGGAAAGTGGGTTTGCCTTCATATTTGACCCAGAACAACTCAGTTCAGCATGGAAATATCATTGCAACAGCTTTTATTTAGCCAGAAATCAAGAGTGTAAGTTTTTATGCGCTTAAAAGCATTTTCAGGCCGAATGAGCAAATATGCTTGTTTCTGCCAATTGCAGCAAAATACTGAAGGGAAAGTGGGTTTGCCTTCATATTTGACCCAGAACAACTCAGTTCAGCATGGAAATATCATTGCAACAGCTTTTATTTAGCCAGAAATCAAGAGTGTAAGTTTTTATGCGCTTAAAAGCATTTTCAGGCCGAATGAGCTGATTTCTGCCAATTGCAGCAAAATACTGAAGGGAAAGTGGGTTTGCCTTCATATTTGACCCAGAACAACTCAGTTCAGCATGGAAATATCATTGCAACAGCTTTTATTTAGCCAGAAATCAAGAGTGTAAGTTTTGATGCGCTTAAAAGCATTTTCAGGCCGAATGAGCAAATATGCTTGTTTCTGCCAATTGCAGCAAAATACTGAAGGGAAAGTGGGTTTGCCTTCATATTTGACCCAGAACAACTCAGTTCAGCATGGAAATATCATTGCAACAGCTTTTATTTAGCCAGAAATCAAGAGTGTAAGTTTTTATGCGCTTAAAAGCATTTTCAGGCCGAATGAGCAAATATGCTTGTTTCTGCCAATTGCAGCAAAATACTGAAGGGAAAGTGGGTTTGCCTTCATATTTGACCCAGAACAACTCAGTTCAGCATGGAAATATCATTGCAACAGCTTTTATTTAGCCAGAAATCAAGAGTGTAAGTTTTTATGCGCTTAAAAGCATTTTCAGGCCGAATGAGCTGATTTCTGCCAATTGCAGCAAAATACTGAAGGGAAAGTGGGTTTGCCTTCATATTTGACCCAGAACAACTCAGTTCAGCATGGAAATATCATTGCAACAGCTTTTATTTAGCCAGAAATCAAGAGTGTAAGTTTTGATGCGCTTAAAAGCATTTTCAGGCCGAATGAGCTGATTTCTGCCAATTGCAGCAAAATACTGAAGGGAAAGTGGGTTTGCCTTCATATTTGACCCAGAACAACTCAGTTCAGCATGGAAATATCATTGCAACAGCTTTTATTTAGCCAGAAATGAAGAGTGTAAGTTTTTATGCGCTTAAAAGCATTTTCAGGCCGAATGAGCAAATATGCTTGTTTCTGCCAATTGCAGTAAAATACTGAAGGGAAAGTGGGTTTGCCTTCATATTTGACCCAGAACAACTCAGTTCAGCATGGAAATATCATTGCAACAGCTTTTATTTAGCCAGAAATCAAGAGTGTAAGTTTTTATGCGGTTAAAAGCATTTTCAGGCCGAATGAGCAAATATGCTTGTTTCTGCCAATTGCAGCAAAATACTGAAGGGAAAGTGGGTTTGCCTTCATATTTGACCCAGAACAACTCAGTTCAGCATGGAAATATCATTGCAACAGCTTTTATTTAGCCAGAAATCAAGAGTGTAAGTTTTTATGCGCTTAAAAGCATTTTCAGGCCGAATGAGCAAATATGCTTGTTTCTGCCAATTGCAGCAAAATACTGAAGGGAAAGTGGGTTTGCCTTCATATTTGACCCAGAACAACTCAGTTCAGCATGGAAATATCATTGCAACAGCTTTTATTTAGCCAGAAATCAAGAGTGTAAGTTTTTATGCGCTTAAAAGCATTTTCAGGCCGAATGAGCTGATTTCTGCCAATTGCAGCAAAATACTGAAGGGAAAGTGGGTTTGCCTTCATATTTGACCCAGAACAACTCAGTTCAGCATGGAAATATCATTGCAACAGCTTTTATTTAGCCAGAAATCAAGAGTGTAAGTTTTGATGCGCTTAAAAGCATTTTCAGGCCGAATGAGCAAATATGCTTGTTTCTGCCAATTGCAGCAAAATACTGAAGGGAAAGTGGGTTTGCCTTCATATTTGACCCAGAACAACTCAGTTCAGCATGGAAATATCATTGCAACAGCTTTTATTTAGCCAGAAATCAAGAGTGTAAGTTTTTATGCGCTTAAAAGCATTTTCAGGCCGAATGAGCAAATATGCTTGTTTCTGCCAATTGCAGCAAAATACTGAAGGGAAAGTGGGTTTGCCTTCATATTTGACCCAGAACAATTCAGTTCAGCATGGAAATATCATTGCAACAGCTTTTATTTAGCCAGAAATCAAGAGTGTAAGTTTTTATGCGCTTAAAAGCATTTTCAGGCCGAATGAGCTGATTTCTGCCTATTGCAGCAAAATACTGAAGGGAAAGTGGGTTTGCCTTCATATTTGACCCAGAACAACTCAGTTCAGCATGGAAATATCATTGCAACAGCTTTTATTTAGCCAGAAATCAAGAGTGTAAGTTTTTATGCGCTTAAAAGCATTTTCAGGCCGAATGAGCAAATATGCTTGTTTCTGCCAATTGCAGCAAAATACTGAAGGGAAAGTGGGTTTGCCTTCATATTTGACCCAGAACAACTCAGTTCAGCATGGAAATATCATTGCAACAGCTTTTATTTAGCCAGAAATCAAGAGTGTAAGTTTTTATGCGCTTAAAAGCATTTTCAGGCCGAATTAGCTGATTTCTGCCAATTGCAGCAAAATACTGAAGGGAAAGTGGGTTTGCCTTCATATTTGACCCAGAACAACTCAGTTCAGCATGGAAATATCATTGCAACAGCTTTTATTTAGCCAGAAATCAAGAGTGTAAGTTTTGATGCGCTTAAAAGCATTTTCAGGCCGAATGAGCTGATTTCTGCCAATTGCAGCAAAATACTGAAGGGAAAGTGGGTTTGCCTTCATATTTGACCCAGAACAACTCAGTTCAGCATGGAAATATCATTGCAACAGCTTTTATTTAGCCAGAAATCAAGAGTGTAAGTTTTTATGCGCTTAAAAGCATTTTCAGGCCGAATGAGCAAATATGCTTGTTTCTGCCAATTGCAGCAAAATACTGAAGGGAAAGTGGGTTTGCCTTCATATTTGACCCAGAACAACTCAGTTCAGCATGGAAATATCATTGCAACAGCTTTTATTTAGCCAGAAATCAAGAGTGTAAGTTTTTATGCGCTTAAAAGCATTTTCAGGCCGAATGAGCTGATTTCTGCCAATTGCAGCAAAATACTGAAGGGAAAGTGGGTTTGCCTTCATATTTGACCCAGAACAACTCAGTTCAGCATGGAAATATCATTGCAACAGTTTTTATTTAGCCAGAAATCAAGAGTGTAAGTTTTTATGCGCTTAAAAGCATTTTCAGGCCGAATGAGCAAATATGCTTGTTTCTGCCAATTGCAGCAAAATACTGAAGGGAAAGTGGGTTTGCCTTCATATTTGACCCAGAACAACTCAGTTCAGCATGGAAATATCATTGCAACAGCTTTTATTTAGCCAGAAATCAAGAGTGTAAGTTTTTATGCGCTTAAAAGCATTTTCAGGCCGAATGAGCTGATTTCTGCCAATTGCAGCAAAATACTGAAGGGAAAGTGGGTTTGCCTTCATATTTGACCCAGAACAACTCAGTTCAGCATGGAAATATCATTGCAACAGCTTTTATTTAGCCAGAAATCAAGAGTGTAAGTTTTTATGCGCTTAAAAGCATTTTCAGGCCGAATGAGCTGATTTCTGCCAATTGCAGCAAAATACTGAAGGGAAAGTGGGTTTGCCTTCATATTTGACCCAGAACAACTCAGTTCAGCATGGAAATATCATTGCAACAGCTTTTATTTAGCCAGAAATCAAGAGTGTAAGTTTTTATGCGCTTAAAAGCATTTTCAGGCCGAATGAGCTGATTTCTGCCAATTGCAGCAAAATACTGAAGGGAAAGTGGGTTTGCCTTCATATTTGACCCAGAACAACTCAGTTCAGCATGGAAATATCATTGCAACAGCTTTTATTTAGCCAGAAATCAAGAGTGTAAGTTTTGATGCGCTTAAAAGCATTTTCAGGCCGAATGAGCAAATATGCTTGTTTCTGTCAATTGCAGCAAAATACTGAAGGGAAAGTGGGTTTGCCTTCATATTTGACCCAGAACAACTCAGTTCAGCATGGAAATATCATTGCAACAGCTTTTATTTAGCCAGAAATCAAGAGTGTAAGTTTTTATGCGCTTAAAAGCATTTTCAGGCCGAATGAGCAAATATGCTTGTTTCTGCCAATTGCAGCAAAATACTGAAGGGAAAGTGGGTTTGCCTACATATTTGACCCAGAACAATTCAGTTCAGCATGGAAATATCATTGCAACAGCTTTTATTTAGCCAGAAATCAAGAGTGTAAGTTTTTATGCGCTTAAAAGCATTTTCAGGCCGAATGAGCAAATATGCTTGTTTCTGCCAATTGCAGCAAAATACTGAAGGGAAAGTGGGTTTGCCTTCATATTTGACACAGAACAACTCAGTTCAGCATGGAAATATCATTGCAACAGCTTTTATTTAGCCAGAAATCAAGAGTGTAAGTTTTTATGCGCTTAAAAGCATTTTCAGGCCGAATGAGCAAATATGCTTGTTTCTGCCAATTGCAGCAAAATACTGAAGGGAAAGTGGGTTTGCCTTCACATTTGACCCCGAACAACTCAGTTCAGCATGGAAATATCATTGCAACAGCTTTTATTTAGCCAGAAATCAAGAGTGTAAGTTTTTATGCGCTTAAAAGCATTTTCAGGCCGAATTAGCTGATTTCTGCCAATTGCAGCAAAATACTGAAGGGAAAGTGGGTTTGCCTTCATATTTGACCCAGAACAACTCAGTTCAGCATGGAAATATCATTGCAACAGCTTTTATTTAGCCAGAAATCAAGAGTGTAAATTTTTATGCGCTTAAAAGCATTTTCAGGCCGAATGAGCAAATATGCTTGTTTCTGCCAATTGCAGCAAAATACTGAAGGGAAAGTGGGTTTGCCTTCATATTTGACCCAGAACAATTCAGTTCAGCATGGAAATATCATTGCAACAGCTTTTATTTAGCCAGAAATCAAGAGTGTAAGTTTTTATGCGCTTAAAAGCATTTTCAGGCCGAATGAGCAAATATGCTTGTTTCTGCCAATTGCAGCAAAATACTGAAGGGAAAGTGGGTTTGCCTTCATATTTGACCCAGAACAACTCAGTTCAGCATGGAAATATCATTGCAACAGCTTTTATTTAGCCAGAAATCAAGAGTGTAAGTTTTTATACGCTTAAAAGCATTTTCAGGCCGAATGAGCAAATATGCTTGTTTCTGCCAATTGCAGCAAAATACTGAAGGGAAAGTGGGTTTGCCTTCATATTTGACCCAGAACAATTCAGTTCAGCATGGAAATATCATTGCAACAGCTTTTATTTAGCCAGAAATCAAGAGTGTAAGTTTTTATGCGCTTAAAAGCATTTTCAGGCCGAATGAGCAAATATGCTTGTTTCTGCCAATTGCAGCAAAATACTGAAGGGAAAGTGGGTTTGCCTTCATATTTGACCCAGAACAACTCAGTTCAGCATGGAAATATCATTGCAACAGCTTTTATTTAGCCAGAAATCAAGAGTGTAAGTTTTTATGCGCTTAAAAGCATTTTCAGGCCGAATGAGCTGATTTCTGCCAATTGCAGCAAAATACTGAAGAGAAAGTGGGTTTGCCTTCATATTTGACCCAGAACAACTCAGTTCAGCATGGAAATATCATTGCAACAGCTTTTATTTAGCCAGAAATCAAGAGTGTAAGTTTTTATGCGCTTAAAAGCATTTTCAGGCCGAATGAGCAAATATGCTTGTTTCTGTCAATTGCAGCAAAATACTGAAGGGAAAGTGGGTTTGCCTTCATATTTGACCCAGAACAACTCAGTTCAGCATGGAAATATCATTGCAACAGCTTTTATTTAGCCAGAAATCAAGAGTGTACGTTTTTATGCGCTTAAAAGCATTTTCAGGCCGAATGAGCAAATATGCTTGTTTCTGCCAATTGCAGCAAAATACTGAAGGGAAAGTGGGTTTGCCTTCATATTTGACCCAGAACAACTCAGTTCAGCATGGAAATATCATTGCAACAGCTTTTATTTAGCCAGAAATCAAGAGTGTAAGTTTTGATGCGCTTAAAAGCATTTTCAGGCCGAATGAGCAAATATGCTTGTTTCTGCCAATTGCAGCAAAATACTGAAGGGAAAGTGGGTTTGCCTTCATATTTGACCCAGAACAACTCAGTTCAGCATGGAAATATCATTGCAACAGCTTTTATTTAGCCAGAAATCAAGTGTGTAAGTTTTTATGCGCTTAAAAGCATTTTCAGGCCGAATTAGCTGATTTCTGCCAATTGCAGCAAAATACTGAAGGGAAAGTGGGTTTGCCTTCATATTTGACCCAGAACAACTCAGTTCAGCATGGAAATATCATTGCAACAGCTTTTATTTAGCCAGAAATCAAGAGTGTAAGTTTTTATGCGCTTAAAAGCATTTTCAGGCCGAATGAGCAAATATGCTTGTTTCTGCCAATTGCAGCAAAATACTGAAGGGAAAGTGGGTTTGCCTTCATATTTGACCCAGAACAATTCAGTTCAGCATGGAAATATCATTGCAACAGCTTTTATTTAGCCAGAAATCAAGAGTGTAAGTTTTTATGCGCCTAAAAGCATTTTCAGGCCGAATGAGCAAATATGCTTGTTTCTGCCAATTGCAGCAAAATACTGAAGGGAAAGTGGGTTTGCCTTCATATTTGACCCAGAACAACTCAGTTCAGCATGGAAATATCATTGCAACAGCTTTTATTTAGCCAGAAATCAAGAGTGTAAGTTTTTATGCGCGTAAAAGCATTTTCAGGCCGAATGAGCAAATATGCTTGTTTCTGCCAATTGCAGCAAAATACTGAAGGGAGAGTGGGTTTGCCTTCATATTTGACCCAGAACAACTCAGTTCAGCATGGAAATATCATTGCAACAGCTTTTATTTAGCCAGAAATCAAGAGTGTAAGTTTTTATGCGCTTAAAAGCATTTTCAGGCCGAATGAGCTGATTTCTGCCAATTGCAGCAAAATACTGAAGGGAAAGTGGGTTTGCCTTCATATTTGACCCAGAACAACTCAGTTCAGCATGGAAATATCATTGCAACAGCTTTTATTTAGCCAGAAATCAAGAGTGTAAGTTTTTATGCGCTTAAAAGCATTTTCAGGCCGAATGAGCAAATATGCTTGTTTCTGCCAATTGCAGCAAAATACTGAAGGGAAAGTGGGTTTGCCTTCATATTTGACCCAGAACAACTCAGTTCAGCATGGAAATATCATTGCAACAGCTTTTATTTAGCCAGAAATCAAGAGTGTAAGTTTTGATGCGCTTAAAAGCATTTTCAGGCTGAATGAGCAAATATGCTTGTTTCTGCCAATTGCAGCAAAATACTGAAGGGAAAGTGGGTTTGCCTTCATATTTGACCCAGAACAACTCAGTTCAGCATGGAAATATCATTGCAACAGCTTTTATTTAGCCAGAAATCAAGAGTGTAAGTTTTGATGCGCTTAAAAGCATTTTCAGGCCGAATGAGCAAATATGCTTGTTTCTGCCAATTGCAGCAAAATACTGAAGGGAAAGTGGGTTTGCCTTCATATTTGACCCAGAACAACTCAGTTCAGCATGGAAATATCATTGCAACAGCTTTTATTTAGCCAGAAATTAAGAGTGTAAGTTTTTATGCGCTTAAAAGCATTTTCAGGCCGAATGAGCAAATATGCTTGTTTCTGCCAATTGCAGCAAAATACTGAAGGGAAAGTGGGTTTGCCTTCATATTTGACCCAGAACAACTCAGTTCAGCATGGAAATATCATTGCAACAGCTTTTATTTAGCCACAAATCAAGAGTGTAAGTTTTGATGCGCTTAAAAGCATTTTCAGGCCGAATGAGCAAATATGCTTGTTTCTGCCAATTGCAGCAAAATACTGAAGGGAAAGTGGGTTTGCCTTCATATTTGACCCAGAACAACTCAGTTCAGCATGGAAATATCATTGCAACAGCTTTTATTTAGCCAGAAATCAAGAGTGTAAGTTTTTATGCGCTTAAAAGCATTTTCAGGCCGAATGAGCAAATATGCTTGTTTCTGCCAATTGCAGCAAAATACTGAAGGGAAAGTGGGTTTGCCTTCATATTTGACCCAGAACAACTCAGTTCAGCATGGAAATATCATTGCAACAGCTTTTATTTAGCCAGAAATCAAGAGTGTAAGTTTTTATGCGCTTAAAAGCATTTTCAGGCCGAATGAGCTGATTTCTGCCAATTGCAGCAAAATACTGAAGGGAAAGTGGGTTTGCCTTCATATTTGACCCAGAACAACTCAGTTCAGCATGGAAATATCATTGCAACAGCTTTTATTTAGCCAGAAATCAAGAGTGTAAGTTTTTATGCGCTTAAAAGCATTTTCAGGCCGAATGAGCAAATATGCTTGTTTCTGCCAATTGCAGCAAAATACTGAAGGGAAAGTGGGTTTGCCTTCATATTTGACCCAGAACAACTCAGTTCAGCATGGAAATATCATTGCAACAGCTTTTATTTAGCCAGAAATCAAGAGTGTAAGTTTTTATGCGCTTAAAAGCATTTTCAGGCCGAATGAGCTGATTTCTGCCAATTGCAGCAAAATACTGAAGGGAAAGTGGGTTTGCCTTCATATTTGACCCAGAACAACTCAGTTCAGCATGGAAATATCATTGCAACAGCTTTTATTTAGCCAGAAATCAAGAGTGTAAGTTTTTATGCGCTTAAAAGCATTTTCAGGCCGAATGAGCAAATATGCTTGTTTCTGCCAATTGCAGCAAAATACTGAAGGGAAAGTGGGTTTGCCTTCATATTTGACCCAGAACAACTCAGTTCAGCATGGAAATATCATTGCAACAGCTTTTATTTAGCCAGAAATCAAGAGTGTAAGTTTTTATGCGCTTAAAAGCATTTTCAGGCCGAATGAGCAAATATGCTTGTTTCTGCCAATTGCAGCAAAATACTGAAGGGAAAGTGGGTTTGCCTTCATATTTGACCCAGAACAACTCAGTTCAGCATGGAAATATCATTGCAACAGCTTTTATTTAGCCAGAAATCAAGAGTGTAAGTTGTGATGCGCTTAAAAGCATTTTCAGGCCGAATGAGCAAATATGCTTGTTTCTGCCAATTGCAGCAAAATACTGAAGGGAAAGTGGGTTTGCCTTCATATTTGACCCAGAACAACTCAGTTCAGCATGGAAATATCATTGCAACAGCTTTTATTTAGCCAGAAATCAAGAGTGTAAGTTTTTATGCGCTTAAAAGCATTTTCAGGCCGAATGAGCAAATATGCTTGTTTCTGCCAATTGCAGCAAAATACTGAAGGGAAAGTGGGTTTGCCTTCATATTTGACCCAGAACAACTCAGTTCAGCATGGAAATATCATTGCAACAGCTTTTATTTAGCCAGAAATCAAGAGTGTAAGTTTTTATGCGCTTAAAAGCATTTTCAGGCCGAATGAGCAAATATGCTTGTTTCTGCCAATTGCAGCAAAATACTGAAGGGAAAGTGGGTTTGCCTTCATATTTGACCCAGAACAACTCAGTTCAGCATGGAAATATCATTGCAACAGCTTTTATTTAGCCAGAAATCAAGAGTGTAAGTTTTGATGCGCTTAAAAGCATTTTCAGGCCGAATGAGCAAATATGCTTGTTTCTGCCAATTGCAGCAAAATACTGAAGGGAAAGTGGGTTTGCCTTCATATTTGACCCAGAACAACTCAGTTCAGCATGGAAATATCATTGCAACAGCTTTTATTTAGCCAGAAATCAAAAGTGTAAGTTTTGATGCGCTTAAAAGCATTTTCAGGCCGAATGAGCAAATATGCTTGTTTCTGCCAATTGCAGCAAAATACTGAAGGGAAAGTGGGTTTGCCTTCATATTTGACCCAGAACAACTCAGTTCAGCATGGAAATATCATTGCAACAGCTTTTATTTAGCCAGAGATCAAGAGTGTAAGTTTTGATGCGCTTAAAAGCATTTTCAGGCCGAATGAGCAAATATGCTTGTTTCTGCCAATTGCAGCAAAATACTGAAGGGAAAGTGGGTTTGCCTTCATATTTGACCCAGAACAACTCAGTTCAGCATGGAAATATCATTGCAACAGCTTTTATTTAGCCAGAAATCAAGAGTGTAAGTTTTTATGCGCTTAAAAGCATTTTCAGACCCATTGAGCAAATATGCTTGTTTCTGCCAATTGCAGCAAAATACTGAAGGGAAAGTGGGTTTGCCTTCATATTTGACCCAGAACAACTCAGTTCAGCATGGAAATATCATTGCAACAGCTTTTATTTAGCCAGAAATCAAGAGTGTAAGTTTTTATGCGCTTAAAAGCATTTTCAGGCCGAATGAGCAAATATGCTTGTTTCTGCCAATTGCAGTAAAATACTGAAGGGAAAGTGGGTTTGCCTTCATATTTGACCCAGAACAACTCAGTTCAGCATGGAAATATCATTGCAACAGCTTTTATTTAGCCAGAAATCAAGAGTGTAAGTTTTGATGCGCTTAAAAGCATTTTCAGGCCGAATGAGCAAATATGCTTGTTTCTGCCAATTGCAGCAAAATACTGAAGGGAAAGTGGGTTTGCCTTCATATTTGACCCAGAACAACTCAGTTCAGCATGGAAATATCATTGCAACAGCTTTTATTTAGCCAGAAATCAAGAGTGTAAGTTTTTATGCGCTTAAAAGCATTTTCAGGCCGAATGAGCAAATATGCTTGTTTCTGCCAATTGCAGCAAAATACTGAAGGGAAAGTGGGTTTGCCTTCATATTTGACCCAGAACAACTCAGTTCAGCATGGAAATATCATTGCAACAGCTTTTATTTAGCCAGAAATCAAGAGTGTAAGTTTTGATGCGCTTAAAAGCATTTTCAGGCCGAATGAGCAAATATGCTTGTTTCTGCCAATTGCAGCAAAATACTGAAGGGAAAGTGGGTTTGCCTTCATATTTGACCCAGAACAACTCAGTTCAGCATGGAAATATCATTGCAACAGCTTTTATTTAGCCAGAAATCAAGAGTGTAAGTTTTTATGCGCTTAAAAGCATTTTCAGGCCGAATGAGCAAATATGCTTGTTTCTGCCAATTGCAGCAAAATACTGAAGGGAAAGTGGGTTTGCCTTCATATTTGACCCAGAACAACTCAGTTCAGCATGGAAATATCATTGCAACAGCTTTTATTTAGCCAGAAATCAAGAGTGTAAGTTTTTATGCGCTTAAAAGCATTTTCAGGCCGAATGAGCTGATTTCTGCCTATTGCAGCAAAATACTGAAGGGAAAGTGGGTTTGCCTTCATATTTGACCCAGAACAACTCAGTTCAGCATGGAAATATCATTGCAACAGCTTTTATTTAGCCAGAAATCAAGAGTGTAAGTTGTTATGCGCTTAAAAGCATTTTCAGGCCGAATGAGCAAATATGCTTGTTTCTGCCAATTGCAGCAAAATACTGAAGGCAAAGTGGGTTTGCCTTCATATTTGACCCAGAACAACTCAGTTCAGCATGGAAATATCATTGCAACAGCTTTTATTTAGCCAGAAATCAAGAGTGTAAGTTTTTATGCGCTTAAAAGCATTTTCAGGCCGAATGAGCAAATATGCTTGTTTCTGCCAATTGCAGCAAAATACTGAAGGGAAAGTGGGTTTGCCTTCATATTTGACCCAGAACAACTCAGTTCAGCATGGAAATATCATTGCAACAGCTTTTATTTAGCCAGAAATCAAGAGTGTAAGTTTTTATGCGCTTAAAAGCATTTTCAGGCCGAATGAGCAAATATGCTTGTTTCTGCCAATTGCAGTAAAATACTGAAGGGAAAGTGGGTTTGCCTTCATATTTGACCCAGAACAACTCAGTTCAGCATGGAAATATCATTTCAACAGCTTTTATTTAGCCAGAAATCAAGAGTGTAAGTTTTGATGCGCTTAAAAGCATTTTCAGGCCGAATGAGCAAATATGCTTGTTTCTGCCAATTGCAGCAAAATACTGAAGGGAAAGTGGGTTTGCCTTCATATTTGACCCAGAACAACTCAGTTCAGCATGGAAATATCATTGCAACAGCTTTTATTTAGCCAGAAATCAAGAGTGTAAGTTTTGATGCGCTTAAAAGCATTTTCAGGCCGAATGAGCAAATATGCTTGTTTCTGCCAATTGCAGCAAAATACTGAAGGGAAAGTGGGTTTGCCTTCATATTTGACCCAGAACAACTCAGTTCAGCATGGAAATATCATTGCAACAGCTTTTATTTAGCCAGAAATCAAGAGTGTAAGTTTTTATGCGCTTAAAAGCATTTTCAGGCCGAATAAGCTGATTTCTGCCAATTGCAGCAAAATACTGAAGGGAAAGTGGGTTTGCCTTCATATTTGACCCAGAACAACTCAGTTCAGCATGGAAATATCATTGCAACAGCTTTTATTTAGCCAGAAATCAAGAGTGTAAGTTTTTATGCGCTTAAAAGCATTTTCAGGCCGAATGAGCAAATATGCTTGTTTCTGCCAATTGCAGCAAAATACTGAAGGGAAAGTGGGTTTGCCTTCATATTTGACCCAGAACAACTCAGTTCAGCATGGAAATATCATTGCAACAGCTTTTATTTAGCCAGAAATCAAGAGTGTAAGTTTTTATGCGCTTAAAAGCATTTTCAGGCCGAATGAGCAAATATGCTTGTTTCTGCCAATTGCAGCAAAATACTGAAGGGAAAGTGGGTTTGCCTTCATATTTGACCCAGAACAACTCAGTTCAGCATGGAAATATCATTGCAACAGCTTTTATTTAGCCAGAAATCAAGAGTGTAAGTTTTTATGCGCTTAAAAGCATTTTCAGGCCGAATGAGCAAATATGCTTGTTTCTGCCAATTGCAGCAAAATACTGAAGGGAAAGTGGGTTTGCCTTCATATTTGACCCAGAACAACTCAGTTCAGCATGGAAATATCATTGCAACAGCTTTTATTTAGCCAGAAATCAAGAGTGTAAGTTTTTATGCGCTTAAAAGCATTTTCAGGCCGAATGAGCAAATATGCTTGTTTCTGCCAATTGCAGCAAAATACTGAAGGGAAAGTGGGTTTGCCTTCATATTTGACCCAGAACAACTCAGTTCAGCATGGAAATATCATTGCAACAGCTTTTATTTAGCCAGAAATCAAGAGTGTAAGTTTTTATGCGCTTAAAAGCATTTTCAGGCCGAATGAGCAAATATGCTTGTTTCTGCCAATTGCAGCAAAATACTGAAGAGAAAGTGGGTTTGCCTTCATATTTGACCCAGAACAACTCAGTTCAGCATGGAAATATCATTGCAACAGCTTTTATTTAGCCAGAAATCAAGAGTGTATGTTTTTATGCGCTTAAAAGCATTTTCAGGCCGAATGAGCAAATATGCTTGTTTCTGCCAATTGCAGCAAAATACTGAAGGGAAAGTGGGTTTGCCTTCATATTTGACCCAGAACAACTCAGTTCAGCATGGAAATATCATTGCAACAGCTTTTATTTAGCCAGAAATCAAGAGTGTAAGTTTTTATGCGCTTAAAAGCATTTTCAGGCCGAATGAGCTGATTTCTGCCAATTGCAGCAAAATACTGAAGGGAAAGTGGGTTTGCCTTCATATTTGACCCAGAACAACTCAGTTCAGCATGGAAATATCATTGCAACAGCTTTTATTTAGCCAGAAATCAAGAGTGTAAGTTTTTATGCGCTTAAAAGCATTTTCAGGCCGAATGAGCTGATTTCTGCCAATTGCAGCAAAATACTGAAGGGAAAGTGGGTTTGCCTTCATATTTGACCCAGAACAACTCAGTTCAGCATGGAAATATCATTGCAACAGCTTTTATTTAGCCAGAAATCAAGAGTGTAAGTTTTTATGCGCTTAAAAGCATTTTCAGGCCGAATGAGCTGATTTCTGCCAATTGCAGCAAAATACTGAAGGGAAAGTGGGTTTGCCTTCATATTTGACCCAGAACAACTCAGTTCAGCATGGAAATATCATTGCAACAGCTTTTATTTAGCCAGAAATCAAGAGTGTAAGTTTTTATGCGCTTAAAAGCATTTTCAGGCCGAATGAGCAAATATGCTTGTTTCTGCCAATTGCAGCAAAATACTGAAGGGAAAGTGGGTTTGCCTTCATATTTGACCCAGAACAACTCAGTTCAGCATGGAAATATCATTGCAACAGCTTTTATTTAGCCAGAAATCAAGAGTGTAAGTTTTTATGCGCTTAAAAGCATTTTCAGGCCGAATGAGCTGATTTCTGCCAATTGCAGCAAAATACTGAAGGGAAAGTGGGTTTGCCTTCATATTTGACCCAGAACAACTCAGTTCAGCATGGAAATATCATTGCAACAGCTTTTATTTAGCCAGAAATCAAGAGTGTAAGTTTTTATGCGCTTAAAAGCATTTTCAGGCCGAATGAGCAAATATGCTTGTTTCTGCCAATTGCAGCAAAATACTGAAGGGAAAGTGGGTTTGCCTTCATATTTGACCCAGAACAACTCAGTTCAGCATGGAAATATCATTGCAACAGCTTTTATTTAGCCACAAATCAAGAGTGTAAGTTTTGATGCGCTTAAAAGCATTTTCAGGCCGAATGAGCAAATATGCTTGTTTCTGCCAATTGCAGCAAAATACTGAAGGGAAAGTGGGTTTGCCTTCATATTTGACCCAGAACAACTCAGTTCAGCATGGAAATATCATTGCAACAGCTTTTATTTAGCCAGAAATCAAGAGTGTAAGTTTTTATGCGCTTAAAAGCATTTTCAGGCCGAATGAGCAAATATGCTTGTTTCTGCCAATTGCAGCAAAATACTGAAGGGAAAGTGGGTTTGCCTTCATATTTGACCCAGAACAACTCAGTTCAGCATGGAAATATCATTGCAACAGCTTTTATTTAGCCAGAAATCAAGAGTGTAAGTTTTTATGCGCTTAAAAGCATTTTCAGGCCGAATGAGCTGATTTCTGCCAATTGCAGCAAAATACTGAAGGGAAAGTGGGTTTGCCTTCATATTTGACCCAGAACAACTCAGTTCAGCATGGAAATATCATTGCAACAGCTTTTATTTAGCCAGAAATCAAGAGTGTAAGTTTTTATGCGCTTAAAAGCATTTTCAGGCCGAATGAGCAAATATGCTTGTTTCTGCCAATTGCAGCAAAATACTGAAGGGAAAGTGGGTTTGCCTTCATATTTGACCCAGAACAACTCAGTTCAGCATGGAAATATCATTGCAACAGCTTTTATTTAGCCAGAAATCAAGAGTGTAAGTTTTTATGCGCTTAAAAGCATTTTCAGGCCGAATGAGCTGATTTCTGCCAATTGCAGCAAAATACTGAAGGGAAAGTGGGTTTGCCTTCATATTTGACCCAGAACAACTCAGTTCAGCATGGAAATATCATTGCAACAGCTTTTATTTAGCCAGAAATCAAGAGTGTAAGTTTTTATGCGCTTAAAAGCATTTTCAGGCCGAATGAGCAAATATGCTTGTTTCTGCCAATTGCAGCAAAATACTGAAGGGAAAGTGGGTTTGCCTTCATATTTGACCCAGAACAACTCAGTTCAGCATGGAAATATCATTGCAACAGCTTTTATTTAGCCAGAAATCAAGAGTGTAAGTTTTTATGCGCTTAAAAGCATTTTCAGGCCGAATGAGCAAATATGCTTGTTTCTGTCAATTGCAGCAAAATACTGAAGGGAAAGTGGGTTTGCCTTCATATTTGACCCAGAACAACTCAGTTCAGCATGGAAATATCATTGCAACAGCTTTTATTTAGCCAGAAATCAAGAGTGTAAGTTTTTATGCGCTTAAAAGCATTTTCAGGCCGAATGAGCTGATTTCTGCCAATTGCAGCAAAATACTGAAGGGAAAGTGGGTTTGCCTTCATATTTGACCCAGAACAACTCAGTTCAGCATGGAAATATCATTGCAACAGCTTTTATTTAGCCAGAAATCAAGAGTGTAAGTTTTTATGCGCTGAAAAGCATTTTCAGGCCGAATGAGCTGATTTCTGCCAATTGCAGCAAAATACTGAAGGGAAAGTGGGTTTGCCTTCACATTTGACCCAGAACAACTCAGTTCAGCATGGAAATATCATTGCAACAGCTTTTATTTAGCCAGAAATCAAGAGTGTAAGTTTTTATGCGCTTAAAAGCATTTTCAGGCCGAATTAGCTGATTTCTGCCAATTGCAGCAAAATACTGAAGGGAAAGTGGGTTTGCCTTCATATTTGACCCAGAACAACTCAGTTCAGCATGGAAATATCATTGCAACAGCTTTTATTTAGCCAGAAATCAAGAGTGTAAGTTTTTATGCGCTTAAAAGCATTTTCAGGCCGAATGAGCAAATATGCTTGTTTCTGCCAATTGCAGCAAAATACTGAAGGGAAAGTGGGTTTGCCTTCATATTTGACCCAGAACAACTCAGTTCAGCATGGAAATATCATTGCAACAGCTTTTATTTAGCCAGAAATCAAGAGTGTAAGTTTTTATGCGCTTAAAAGCATTTTCAGGCCGAATGAGCTGATTTCTGCCAATTGCAGCAAAATACTGAAGGGAAAGTGGGTTTGCCTTCATATTTGACCCAGAACAACTCAGTTCAGCATGGAAATATCATTGCAACAGCTTTTATTTAGCCAGAAATCAAGAGTGTAAGTAGGTCAAATATGAAGGCAAACCCACTTTCCCTTCAGTATTTTGCTGCAATTGGCAGAAATCAGCTCATTCGGCCTGAAAATGCTTTTAAGCGCATAAAAACTTACACTCTTGATTTTTGGCTAAATAAAAGCTGTTGCAATGATATTTCCATGCTGAACTGAGTTGTTCTGGGTCAAATATGAAGGCAAACCCACTTTCCCTTCAGTATTTTGCTGCAATTGGCAGAAACAAGCATATTTGCTCATTCGGCCTGAAAATGCTTTTAAGCGCATAAAAACTTACACTCTTGATTTCTGGCTAAATAAAAGCTGTTGCAATGATATTTCCATGCTGAACTGAGTTGTTCTGGGTCAAATATGAAGGCAAACCCACTTTCCCTTCAGTATTTTGCTGCAATTGGCAGAAATCAGCTCATTCGGCCTGAAAATGCTTTTAAGCGCATAAAAACTTACACTCTTGATTTCTGGCTAAATAAAAGCTGTTGCAATGATATTTCCATGCTGAACTGAGTTGTTCTGGGTCAAATATGAAGGCAAACCCACTTTCCCTTCAGTATTTTGCTGCAATTGGCAGAAATCAGCTCATTCGGCCTGAAAATGCTTTTAAGCGCATCAAAACTTACACTCTTGATTTCTGGCTAAATAAAAGCTGTTGCAATGATATTTCCATGCTGAACTGAGTTGTTCTGGGTCAAATATGAAGGCAAACCCACTTTCCCTTCAGTATTTTGCTGCAATTGGCAGAAACAAGCATATTTGCTCATTCGGCCTGAAAATGCTTTTAAGCGCATAAAAACTTACACTCTTGATTTCTGGCTAAATAAAAGCTGTTGCAATGATATTTCCATGCTGAACTGAGTTGTTCTGGGTCAAATATGAAGGCAAACCCACTTTCCCTTCAGTATTTTGCTGCAATTGGCAGAAACAAGCATATTTGCTCATTCGGCCTGAAAATGCTTTTAAGCGCATAAAAACTTACACTCTTGATTTCTGGCTAAATAAAAGCTGTTGCAATGATATTTCCATGCTGAACTGAGTTGTTCTGGGTCAAATATGAAGGCAAACCCACTTTCCCTTCAGTATTTTGCTGCAATTGGCAGAAATCAGCTCATTCGGCCTGAAAATGCTTTTAAGCGCATAAAAACTTACACTCTTGATTTCTGGCTAAATAAAAGCTGTTGCAATGATATTTCCATGCTGAACTGAGTTGTTCTGGGTCAAATATGAAGGCAAACCCACTTTCCCTTCAGTATTTTGCTGCAATTGACAGAAACAAGCATATTTGCTCATTCGGCCTGAAAATGCTTTTAAGCGCATAAAAACTTACACTCTTGATTTCTGGCTAAATAAAAGCTGTTGCAATGATATTTCCATGCTGAACTGAGTTGTTCTGGGTCAAATATGAAGGCAAACCCACTTTCCCTTCAGTATTTTGCTGCAATTGGCAGAAACAAGCATATTTGCTCATTCGGCCTGAAAATGCTTTTAAGCGCATAAAAACTTACACTCTTGATTTCTGGCTAAATAAAAGCTGTTGCAATGATATTTCCATGCTGAACTGAGTTGTTCTGGGTCAAATATGAAGGCAAACCCACTTTCCCTTCAGTATTTTGCTGCAATTGGCAGAAATCAGCTCATTCGGCCTGAAAATGCTTTTAAGCGCATAAAAACTTACACTCTTGATTTCTGGCTAAATAAAAGCTGTTGCAATGATATTTCCATGCTGAACTGAGTTGTTCTGGGTCAAATATGAAGGCAAACCCACTTTCCCTTCAGTATTTTGCTGCAATTGACAGAAACAAGCATATTTGCTCATTCGGCCTGAAAATGCTTTTAAGCGCATAAAAACTTACACTCTTGATTTCTGGCTAAATAAAAGCTGTTGCAATGATATTTCCATGCTGAACTGAGTTGTTCTGGGTCAAATATGAAGGCAAACCCACTTTCCCTTCAGTATTTTGCTGCAATTGGCAGAAACAAGCATATTTGCTCATTCGGCCTGAAAATGCTTTTAAGCGCATAAAAACTTACACTCTTGATTTCTGGCTAAATAAAAGCTGTTGCAATGATATTTCCATGCTGAACTGAGTTGTTCTGGGTCAAATATGAAGGCAAACCCACTTTCCCTTCAGTATTTTGCTGCAATTGACAGAAACAAGCATATTTGCTCATTCGGCCTGAAAATGCTTTTAAGCGCATAAAAACTTACACTCTTGATTTCTGGCTAAATAAAAGCTGTTGCAATGATATTTCCATGCTGAACTGAGTTGTTCTGGGTCAAATATGAAGGCAAACCCACTTTCCCTTCAGTATTTTGCTGCAATTGGCAGAAACAAGCATATTTGCTCATTCGGCCTGAAAATGCTTTTAAGCGCATAAAAACTTACACTCTTGATTTCTGGCTAAATAAAAGCTGTTGCAATGATATTTCCATGCTGAACTGAGTTGTTCTGGGTCAAATATGAAGGCAAACCCACTTTCCCTTCAGTATTTTGCTGCAATTGGCAGAAATCAGCTCATTCGGCCTGAAAATGCTTTTAAGCGCATAAAAACTTACACTCTTGATTTCTGGCTAAATAAAAGCTGTTGCAATGATATTTCCATGCTGAACTGAGTTGTTCTGGGTCAAATATGAAGGCAAACCCACTTTCCCTTCAGTATTTTGCTGCAATTGACAGAAACAAGCATATTTGCTCATTCGGCCTGAAAATGCTTTTAAGCGCATAAAAACTTACACTCTTGATTTCTGGCTAAATAAAAGCTGTTGCAATGATATTTCCATGCTGAACTGAGTTGTTCTGGGTCAAATATGAAGGCAAACCCACTTTCCCTTCAGTATTTTGCTGCAATTGGCAGAAACAAGCATATTTGCTCATTCGGCCTGAAAATGCTTTTAAGCGCATAAAAACTTACACTCTTGATTTCTGGCTAAATAAAAGCTGTTGCAATGATATTTCCATGCTGAACTGAGTTGTTCTGGGTCAAATATGAAGGCAAACCCACTTTCCCTTCAGTATTTTGCTGCAATTGGCAGAAATCAGCTCATTCGGCCTGAAAATGCTTTTAAGCGCATAAAAACTTACACTCTTGATTTCTGGCTAAATAAAAGCTGTTGCAATGATATTTCCATGCTGAACTGAGTTGTTCTGGGTCAAATATGAAGGCAAACCCACTTTCCCTTCAGTATTTTGCTGCAATTGGCAGAAATCAGCTCATTCGGCCTGAAAATGCTTTTAAGCGCATAAAAACTTACACTCTTGATTTCTGGCTAAATAAAAGCTGTTGCAATGATATTTCCATGCTGAACTGAGTTGTTCTGGGTCAAATATGAAGGCAAACCCACTTTCCCTTCAGTATTTTGCTGCAATTGGCAGAAACAAGCATATTTGCTCATTCGGCCTGAAAATGCTTTTAAGCGCATCAAAACTTACACTCTTGATTTCTGGCTAAATAAAAGCTGTTGCAATGATATTTCCATGCTGAACTGAGTTGTTCTGGGTCAAATATGAAGGCAAACCCACTTTCCCTTCAGTATTTTGCTGCAATTGGCAGAAACAAGCATATTTGCTCATTCGGCCTGAAAATGCTTTTAAGCGCATCAAAACTTACACTCTTGATTTCTGGCTAAATAAAAGCTGTTGCAATGATATTTCCATGCTGAACTGAGTTGTTCTGGGTCAAATATGAAGGCAAACCCACTTTCCCTTCAGTATTTTGCTGCAATTGGCAGAAATCAGCTCATTCGGCTTGAAAATGCTTTTAAGCGCATAAAAACTTACACTCTTGATTTCTGGCTAAATAAAAGCTGTTGCAATGATATTTCCATGCTGAACTGAGTTGTTCTGGGTCAAATATGAAGGCAAACCCACTTTCCCTTCAGTATTTTGCTGCAATTGGCAGAAACAAGCATATTTGCTCATTCGGCCTGAAAATGCTTTTAAGCGCATCAAAACTTACACTCTTGATTTCTGGCTAAATAAAAGCTGTTGCAATGATATTTCCATGCTGAACTGAGTTGTTCTGGGTCAAATATGAAGGCAAACCCACTTTCCCTTCAGTATTTTGCTGCAATTGGCAGAAATCAGCTCATTCGGCCTAAAAATGCTTTTAAGCGCATAAAAACTTACACTCTTGATTTCTGGCTAAATAAAAGCTGTTGGAATGATATTTCCATGCTGAACTGAATTGTTCTGGGTCAAATATGTAGGCAAACCCACTTTCCCTTCAGTATTTTGCTGCAATTGGCAGAAACAAGCATATTTGCTCATTCGGCCTGAAAATGCTTTTAAGCGCATAAAAACTTACACTCTTGATTTCTGGCTAAATAAAAGCTGTTGCAATGATATTTCCATGCTGAACTGAGTTGTTCTGGGTCAAATATGAAGGCAAACCCACTTTCCTATCAGTATTTTGCTGCAATTGGCAGAAACAAGCATATTTGCTCATTCGGCCTGAAAATGCTTTTAAGCGCATAAAAACTTACACTCTTGATTTCTGGCTAAATAAAAGCTGTTGCAATGATATTTCCATGCTGAACTGAGTTGTTCTGGGTCAAATATGAAGGCAAACCCACTTTCCCTTCAGTATTTTGCTGCAATTGGCAGAAACAAGCATATTTGCTCATTCGGCCTGAAAATGCTTTTAAGCGCATAAAAACTTACACTCTTGATTTCTGGCTAAATAAAAGCTGTTGCAATGATATTTCCATGCTGAACTGAGTTGTTCTGGGTCAAATATGAAGGCAAACCCACTTTCCCTTCAGTATTTTGCTGCAATTGGCAGAAACAAGCATATTTGCTCATTCGGCCTGAAAATGCTTTTAAGCGCATCAAAACTTACACTCTTGATTTCTGGCTAAATAAAAGCTGTTGCAATGATATTTCCATGCTGAACTGAGTTGTTCTGGGTCAAATATGAAGGCAAACCCACTTTCCCTTCAGTATTTTGCTGCAATTGGCAGAAACAAGCATATTTGCTCATTCGGCCTGAAAATGCTTTTAAGCGCATAAAAACTTACACTCTTGATTTCTGGCTAAATAAAAGCTGTTGCAATGATATTTCCATGCTGAACTGAGTTGTTCTGGGTCAAATATGAAGGCAAACCCACTTTCCCTTCAGTATTTTGCTGCAATTGGCAGAAACAAGCATATTTGCTCATTCGGCCTGAAAATGCTTTTAAGCGCATAAAAACTTACACTCTTGATTTCTGGCTAAATAAAAGCTGTTGCAATGATATTTCCATGCTGAACTGAGTTGTTCTGGGTCAAATATGAAGGCAAACCCACTTTCCCTTCAGTATTTTGCTGCAATTGGCAGAAATCAGCTCATTCGGCCTGAAAATGCTTTTAAGCGCATAAAAACTTACACTCTTGATTTCTGGCTAAATAAAAGCTGTTGCAATGATATTTCCATGCTGAACTGAGTTGTTCTGGGTCAAATATGAAGGCAAACCCACTTTCCCTTCAGTATTTTGCTGCAATTGGCAGAAACAAGCATATTTGCTCATTCGGCCTGAAAATGCTTTTAAGCCCATAAAAACTTACACTCTTGATTTCTGGCTAAATAAAAGCTGTTGCAATGATATTTCCATGCTGAACTGAGTTGTTCTGGGTCAAATATGAAGGCAAACCCACTTTCCCTTCAGTATTTTGCTGCAATTGGCAGAAACAAGCATATTTGCTCATTCAGCCTGAAAATGCTTTTAAGCGCATCAAAACTTACACTCTTGATTTCTGGCTAAATAAAAGCTGTTGCAATGATATTTCCATGCTGAACTGAGTTGTTCTGGGTCAAATATGAAGGCAAACCCACTTTCCCTTCAGTATTTTGCTGCAATTGGCAGAAACAAGCATATTTGCTCATTCGGCCTGAAAATGCTTTTAAGCGCATCAAAACTTACACTCTTGATTTCTGGCTAAATAAAAGCTGTTGCAATGATATTTCCATGCTGAACTGAGTTGTTCTGGGTCAAATATGAAGGCAAACCCACTTTCCCTTCAGTATTTTGCTGCAATTGGCAGAAACAAGCATATTTGCTCATTCGGCCTGAAAATGCTTTTAAGCGCATAAAAACTTACACTCTTGATTTCTGGCTAAATAAAAGCTGTTGCAATGATATTTCCATGCTGAACTGAGTTGTTCTGGGTCAAATATGAAGGCAAACCCACTTTCCCTTCAGTATTTTGCTGCAATTGGCAGAAACAAGCATATTTGCTCATTCGGCCTGAAAATGCTTTTAAGCGCATAAAAACTTACACTCTTGATTTCTGGCTAAATAAAAGCTGTTGCAATGATATTTCCATGCTGAACTGAGTTGTTCTGGGTCAAATATGAAGGCAAACCCACTTTCCCTTCAGTATTTTGCTGCAATTGGCAGAAATCAGCTCATTCGGCCTGAAAATGCTTTTAAGCGCATAAAAACTTACACTCTTGATTTCTGGCTAAATAAAAGCTGTTGCAATGATATTTCCATGCTGAACTGAGTTGTTCTGGGTCAAATATGAAGGCAAACCCACTCTCCCTTCAGTATTTTGCTGCAATTGGCAGAAACAAGCATATTTGCTCATTCGGCCTGAAAATGCTTTTACGCGCATAAAAACTTACACTCTTGATTTCTGGCTAAATAAAAGCTGTTGCAATGATATTTCCATGCTGAACTGAGTTGTTCTGGGTCAAATATGAAGGCAAACCCACTTTCCCTTCAGTATTTTGCTGCAATTGGCAGAAACAAGCATATTTGCTCATTCGGCCTGAAAATGCTTTTAGGCGCATAAAAACTTACACTCTTGATTTCTGGCTAAATAAAAGCTGTTGCAATGATATTTCCATGCTGAACTGAATTGTTCTGGGTCAAATATGAAGGCAAACCCACTTTCCCTTCAGTATTTTGCTGCAATTGGCAGAAACAAGCATATTTGCTCATTCGGCCTGAAAATGCTTTTAAGCGCATAAAAACTTACACTCTTGATTTCTGGCTAAATAAAAGCTGTTGCAATGATATTTCCATGCTGAACTGAGTTGTTCTGGGTCAAATATGAAGGCAAACCCACTTTCCCTTCAGTATTTTGCTGCAATTGGCAGAAACAAGCATATTTGCTCATTCGGCCTGAAAATGCTTTTAAGCGCATCAAAACTTACACTCTTGATTTCTGGCTAAATAAAAGCTGTTGCAATGATATTTCCATGCTGAACTGAGTTGTTCTGGGTCAAATATGAAGGCAAACCCACTTTCCCTTCAGTATTTTGCTGCAATTGGCAGAAACAAGCATATTTGCTCATTCGGCCTGAAAATGCTTTTAAGCGCATAAAAACTTACACTCTTGATTTCTGGCTAAATAAAAGCTGTTGCAATGATATTTCCATGCTGAACTGAGTTGTTCTGGGTCAAACATGAAGGCAAACCCACTTTCCCTTCAGTATTTTGCTGCAATTGGCAGAAACAAGCATATTTGCTCATTCGGCCTGAAAATGCTTTTAAGCGCATAAAAACTTACACTCTTGATTTCTGGCTAAATAAAAGCTGTTGCAATGATATTTCCATGCTGAACTGAGTTGTTCTGGGTCAAATATGAAGGCAAACCCACTTTCCCTTCAGTATTTTGCTGCAATTGGCAGAAACAAGCATATTTGCTCATTCGGCCTGAAAATGCTTTTAAGCGCATAAAAACTTACACTCTTGATTTCTGGCTAAATAAAAGCTGTTGCAATGATATTTCCATGCTGAACTGAGTTGTTCTGGGTCAAATATGAAGGCAAACCCACTTTCCCTTCAGTATTTTGCTGCAATTGGCAGAAACAAGCATATTTGCTCATTCGGCCTGAAAATGCTTTTAAGCGCATAAAAACGTACACTCTTGATTTCTGGCTAAATAAAAGCTGTTGCAATGATATTTCCATGCTGAACTGAGTTGTTCTGGGTCAAATATGAAGGCAAACCCACTTTCCCTTCAGTATTTTGCTGCAATTGACAGAAACAAGCATATTTGCTCATTCGGCCTGAAAATGCTTTTAAGCGCATAAAAACTTACACTCTTGATTTCTGGCTAAATAAAAGCTGTTGCAATGATATTTCCATGCTGAACTGAGTTGTTCTGGGTCAAATATGAAGGCAAACCCACTTTCCCTTCAGTATTTTGCTGCAATTGGCAGAAATCAGCTCATTCGGCCTGAAAATGCTTTTAAGCGCATAAAAACTTACACTCTTGATTTCTGGCTAAATAAAAGCTGTTGCAATGATATTTCCATGCTGAACTGAGTTGTTCTGGGTCAAATATGAAGGCAAACCCACTTTCTCTTCAGTATTTTGCTGCAATTGGCAGAAATCAGCTCATTCGGCCTGAAAATGCTTTTAAGCGCATAAAATCTTACACTCTTGATTTCTGGCTAAATAAAAGCTGTTGCAATGATATTTCCATGCTGAACTGAGTTGTTCTGGGTCAAATATGAAGGCAAACCCACTTTCCCTTCAGTATTTTGCTGCAATTGGCAGAAACAAGCATATTTGCTCATTCGGCCTGAAAATGCTTTTAAGCGCATAAAAACTTACACTCTTGATTTCTGGCTAAATAAAAGCTGTTGCAATGATATTTCCATGCTGAACTGAATTGTTCTGGGTCAAATATGAAGGCAAACCCACTTTCCCTTCAGTATTTTGCTGCAATTGGCAGAAACAAGCATATTTGCTCATTCGGCCTGAAAATGCTTTTAAGCGTATAAAAACTTACACTCTTGATTTCTGGCTAAATAAAAGCTGTTGCAATGATATTTCCATGCTGAACTGAGTTGTTCTGGGTCAAATATGAAGGCAAACCCACTTTCCCTTCAGTATTTTGCTGCAATTGGCAGAAACAAGCATATTTGCTCATTCGGCCTGAAAATGCTTTTAAGCGCATAAAAACTTACACTCTTGATTTCTGGCTAAATAAAAGCTGTTGCAATGATATTTCCATGCTGAACTGAATTGTTCTGGGTCAAATATGAAGGCAAACCCACTTTCCCTTCAGTATTTTGCTGCAATTGGCAGAAACAAGCATATTTGCTCATTCGGCCTGAAAATGCTTTTAAGCGCATAAAAATTTACACTCTTGATTTCTGGCTAAATAAAAGCTGTTGCAATGATATTTCCATGCTGAACTGAGTTGTTCTGGGTCAAATATGAAGGCAAACCCACTTTCCCTTCAGTATTTTGCTGCAATTGGCAGAAACAAGCATATTTGCTCATTCGGCCTGAAAATGCTTTTAAGCGCATAAAAACTTACACTCTTGATTTCTGGCTAAATAAAAGCTGTTGCAATGATATTTCCATGCTGAACTGAGTTGTTCTGGGTCAAATATGAAGGCAAACCCACTTTCCCTTCAGTATTTTGCTGCAATTGGCAGAAATCAGCTAATTCGGCCTGAAAATGCTTTTAAGCGCATAAAAACTTACACTCTTGATTTCTGGCTAAATAAAAGCTGTTGCAATGATATTTCCATGCTGAACTGAGTTGTTCTGGGTCAAATATGAAGGCAAACCCACTTTCCCTTCAGTATTTTGCTGCAATTGGCAGAAACAAGCATATTTGCTCATTCGGCCTGAAAATGCTTTTAAGCGCATAAAAACTTACACTCTTGATTTCTGGCTAAATAAAAGCTGTTGCAATGATATTTCCATGCTGAACTGAGTTGTTCTGTGTCAAATATGAAGGCAAACCCACTTTCCCTTCAGTATTTTGCTGCAATTGGCAGAAACAAGCATATTTGCTCATTCGGCCTGAAAATGCTTTTAAGCGCATAAAAACTTACACTCTTGATTTCTGGCTAAATAAAAGCTGTTGCAATGATATTTCCATGCTGAACTGAATTGTTCTGGGTCAAATATGTAGGCAAACCCACTTTCCCTTCAGTATTTTGCTGCAATTGGCAGAAACAAGCATATTTGCTCATTCGGCCTGAAAATGCTTTTAAGCGCATAAAAACTTACACTCTTGATTTCTGGCTAAATAAAAGCTGTTGCAATGATATTTCCATGCTGAACTGAGTTGTTCTGGGTCAAATATGAAGGCAAACCCACTTTCCCTTCAGTATTTTGCTGCAATTGGCAGAAACAAGCATATTTGCTCATTCGGCCTGAAAATGCTTTTAAGCGCATAAAAACTTACACTCTTGATTTCTGGCTAAATAAAAGCTGTTGCAATGATATTTCCATGCTGAACTGAGTTGTTCTGGGTCAAATATGAAGGCAAACCCACTTTCCCTTCAGTATTTTGCTGCAATTGGCAGAAACAAGCATATTTGCTCATTCGGCCTGAAAATGCTTTTAAGCGCATAAAAACTTACACTCTTGATTTCTGGCTAAATAAAAGCTGTTGCAATGATATTTCCATGCTGAACTGAGTTGTTCTGGGTCAAATATGAAGGCAAACCCACTTTCCCTTCAGTATTTTGCTGCAATTGCCAGAAATCAGCTCATTCGGCCTGAAAATGCTTTTAAGCGCATAAAAACTTACACTCTTGATTTCTGGCTAAATAAAAGCTGTTGCAATGATATTTCCATGCTGAACTGAGTTGTTCTGGGTCAAATATGAAGGCAAACCCACTTTCCCTTCAGTATTTTGCTGCAATTGGCAGAAATCAGCTCATTCGGCCTGAAAATGCTTTTAAGCGCATAAAAACTTACACTCTTGATTTCTGGCTAAATAAAAGCTGTTGCAATGATATTTCCATGCTGAACTGAGTTGTTCTGGGTCAAATATGAAGGCAAACCCACTTTCCCTTCAGTATTTTGCTGCAATTGGCAGAAACAAGCATATTTGCTCATTCGGCCTGAAAATGCTTTTAAGCGCATCAAAACTTACACTCTTGATTTCTGGCTAAATAAAAGCTGTTGCAATGATATTTCCATGCTGAACTGAGTTGTTCTGGGTCAAATATGAAGGCAAACCCACTTTCCCTTCAGTATTTTGCTGCAATTGGCAGAAACAAGCATATTTGCTCATTCGGCCTGAAAATGCTTTTAAGCGCATCAAAACTTACACTCTTGATTTCTGGCTAAATAAAAGCTGTTGCAATGATATTTCCATGCTGAACTGAGTTGTTCTGGGTCAAATATGAAGGCAAACCCACTTTCCCTTCAGTATTTTGCTGCAATTGGCAGAAATCAGCTCATTCGGCCTGAAAATGCTTTTAAGCGCATAAAAACTTACACTCTTGATTTCTGGCTAAATAAAAGCTGTTGCAATGATATTTCCATGCTGAACTGAGTTGTTCTGGGTCAAATATGAAGGCAAACCCACTTTCCCTTCAGTATTTTGCTGCAATTGGCAGAAACAAGCATATTTGCTCATTCGGCCTGAAAATGCTTTTAAGCGCATAAAAACTTACACTCTTGATTTCTGGCTAAATAAAAGCTGTTGCAATGATATTTCCATGCTGAACTGAGTTGTTCTGGGTCAAATATGAAGGCAAACCCACTTTCCCTTCAGTATTTTGCTGCAATTGGCAGAAACAAGCATATTTGCTCATTCGGCCTGAAAATGCTTTTAAGCGCATAAAAACTTACACTCTTGATTTCTGGCTAAATAAAAGCTGTTGCAATGATATTTCCATGCTGAACTGAGTTGTTCTGGGTCAAATATGAAGGCAAACCCACTTTCCCTTCAGTATTTTGCTGCAATTGGCAGAAACAAGCATATTTGCTCATTCGGCCTGAAAATGCTTTTAAGCGCATAAAAACTTACACTCTTGATTTCTGGCTAAATAAAAGCTGTTGCAATGATATTTCCATGCTGAACTGAGTTGTTCTGGGTCAAATATGAAGGCAAACCCACTTTCCCTTCAGTATTTTGCTGCAATTGGCAGAAATCAGCTAATTCGGCCTGAAAATGCTTTTAAGCGCATAAAAACTTACACTCTTGATTTCTGGCTAAATAAAAGCTGTTGCAATGATATTTCCATGCTGAACTGAGTTGTTCTGGGTCAAATATGAAGGCAAACCCACTTTCCCTTCAGTATTTTGCTGCAATTGGCAGAAACAAGCATATTTGCTCATTCGGCCTGAAAATGCTTTTAAGCGCATAAAAACTTACACTCTTGATTTCTGGCTAAATAAAAGCTGTTGCAATGATATTTCCATGCTGAACTGAGTTGTTCTGGGTCAAATATGAAGGCAAACCCACTTTCCCTTCAGTATTTTGCTGCAATTGGCAGAAACAAGCATATTTGCTCATTCGGCCTGAAAATGCTTTTAAGCGCATAAAAACTTACACTCTTGATTTCTGGCTAAATAAAAGCTGTTGCAATGATATTTCCATGCTGAACTGAGTTGTTCTGGGTCAAATATGAAGGCAAACCCACTTTCCCTTCAGTATTTTGCTGCAATTGGCAGAAATCAGCTCATTCGGCCTGAAAATGCTTTTAAGCGCATAAAAACTTACACTCTTGATTTCTGGCTAAATAAAAGCTGTTGCAATGATATTTCCATGCTGAACTGAGTTGTTCTGGGTCAAATATGAAGGCAAACCCACTTTCCCTTCAGTATTTTGCTGCAATTGGCAGAAATCAGCTCATTCGGCCTGAAAATGCTTTTAAGCGCATAAAAACTTACACTCTTGATTTCTGGCTAAATAAAAGCTGTTGCAATGATATTTCCATGCTGAACTGAGTTGTTCTGGGTCAAATATGAAGGCAAACCCACTTTCCCTTCAGTATTTTGCTGCAATTGGCAGAAACAAGCATAGTTGCTCATTCGGCCTGAAAATGCTTTTAAGCGCATAAAAACTTACACTCTTGATTTCTGGCTAAATAAAAGCTGTTGCAATGATATTTCCATGCTGAACTGAGTTGTTCTGGGTCAAATATGAAGGCAAACCCACTTTCCCTTCAGTATTTTGCTGCAATTGGCAGAAATCAGCTAATTCGGCCTGAAAATGCTTTTAAGCGCATAAAAACTTACACTCTTGATTTCTGGCTAAATAAAAGCTGTTGCAATGATATTTCCATGCTGAACTGAGTTGTTCTGGGTCAAATATGAAGGCAAACCCACTTTCCCTTCAGTATTTTGCTGCAATTGACAGAAACAAGCATATTTGCTCATTCGGCCTGAAAATGCTTTTAAGCGCATAAAAACTTACACTCTTGATTTCTGGCTAAATAAAAGCTGTTGCAATGATATTTCCATGCTGAACTGAGTTGTTCTGGGTCAAATATGAAGGCAAACCCACTTTCCCTTCAGTATTTTGCTGCAATTGGCAGAAACAAGCATATTTGCTCATTCGGCCTGAAAATGCTTTTAAGCGCATAAAAACTTACACTCTTGATTTCTGGCTAAATAAAAGCTGTTGCAATGATATTTCCATGCTGAACTGAGTTGTTCTGGGTCAAATATGAAGGCAAACCCACTTTCCCTTCAGTATTTTGCTGCAATTGGCAGAAACAAGCATATTTGCTCATTCGGCCTGAAAATGCTTTTAAGCGCATAAAAACTTACACTCTTGATTTCTGGCTAAATAAAAGCTGTTGCAATGATATTTCCATGCTGAACTGAGTTGTTCTGGGTCAAATATGAAGGCAAACCCACTTTCCCCTCAGTATTTTGCTGCAATTGGCAGAAACAAGCATATTTGCTCGTTCGGCCTGAAAATGCTTTTAAGCGCATAAAAACTTACACTCTTGATTTCTGGCTAAATAAAAGCTGTTGCAATGATATTTCCATTCTGAACTGAGTTGTTCTGGGTCAAATATGAAGGCAAACCCACTTTCCCTTCAGTATTTTGCTGCAATTGGCAGAAACAAGCATATTTGCTCCTTCGGCCTGAAAATGCTTTTAAGCGCATAAAAACTTACACTCTTGTTTTCTGGCTAAATAAAAGCTGTTGCAATGATATTTCCATGCTGAACTGAGTTGTTCTGGGTCAAATATGAAGGCAAACCCACTTTCCCTTCAGTATTTTGCTGCAATTGGCAGAAATCAGCTAATTCGGCCTGAAAATGCTTTTAAGCGCATAAAAACTTACACTCTTGATTTCTGGCTAAATAAAAGCTGTTGCAATGATATTTCCATGCTGAACTGAGTTGTTCTGGGTCAAATATGAAGGCAAACCCACTTTCCCTTCAGTATTTTGCTGCAATTGGCAGAAACAAGCATATTTGCTCATTCGGCCTGAAAATGCTTTTAAGCGCATCAAAACTTACACTCTTGATTTCTGGCTAAATAAAAGCTGTTGCAATGATATTTCCATGCTGAACTGAGTTGTTCTGGGTCAAATATGAAGGCAAACCCACTTTCCCTTCAGTATTTTGCTGCAATTGGCAGAAACAAGCATATTTGCTCATTCGGCCTGAAAATGCTTTTAAGCGCATCAAAACTTACACTCTTGATTTCTGGCTAAATAAAAGCTGTTGCAATGATATTTCCATGCTGAACTGAGTTGTTCTGGGTCAAATATGAAGGCAAACCCACTTTCCCTTCAGTATTTTGCTGCAATTGGCAGAAATCAGCTCATTCGGCCTGAAAATGCTTTTAAGCGCATAAAAACTTACACTCTTGATTTCTGGCTAAATAAAAGCTGTTGCAATGATATTTCCATGCTGAACTGAGTTGTTCTGGGTCAAATATGAAGGCAAACCCACTTTCCCTTCAGTATTTTGCTGCAATTGGCAGAAACAAGCATATTTGCTCATTCGGCCTGAAAATGCTTTTAAGCGCATAAAAACTTACACTCTTGATTTCTGGCTAAATAAAAGCTGTTGCAATGATATTTCCATGCTGAACTGAGTTGTTCTGGGTCAAATATGAAGGCAAACCCACTTTCCCTTCAGTATTTTGCTGCAATTGGCAGAAACAAGCATATTTGCTCATTCGGCCTGAAAATGCTTTTAAGCGCATAAAAACTTACACTCTTGATTTCTGGCTAAATAAAAGCTGTTGCAATGATATTTCCATGCTGAACTGAGTTGTTCTGGGTCAAATATGAAGGCAAACCCACTTTCCCTTCAGTATTTTGCTGCAATTGGCAGAAATCAGCTAATTCGGCCTGAAAATGCTTTTAAGCGCATAAAAACTTACACTCTTGATTTCTGGCTAAATAAAAGCTGTTGCAATGATATTTCCATGCTGAACTGAGTTGTTCTGGGTCAAATATGAAGGCAAACCCACTTTCCCTTCAGTATTTTGCTGCAATTGGCAGAAATCAGCTCATTCGGCCTGAAAATGCTTTTAAGCGCATAAAAACTTACACTCTTGATTTCTGGCTAAATAAAAGCTGTTGCAATGATATTTCCATGCTGAACTGAGTTGTTCTGGGTCAAATATGAAGGCAAACCCACTTTCCCTTCAGTATTTTGCTGCAATTGGCAGAAATCAGCTCATTCGGCCTGAAAATGCTTTTAAGCGCATAAAAACTTACACTCTTGATTTCTGGCTAAATAAAAGCTGTTGCAATGATATTTCCATGCTGAACTGAGTTGTTCTGGGTCAAATATGAAGGCAAACCCACTTTCCCTTCAGTATTTTGCTGCAATTGGCAGAAACAAGCATATTTGCTCATTCGGCCTGAAAATGCTTTTAAGCGCATAAAAACTTACACTCTTGATTTCTGGCTAAATAAAAGCTGTTGCAATGATATTTCCATGCTGAACTGAGTTGTTCTGGGTCAAATATGAAGGCAAACCCACTTTCCCTTCAGTATTTTGCTGCAATTGGCAGAAACAAGCATATTTGCTCATTCGGCCTGAAAATGCTTTTAAGCGCATAAAAACTTACACTCTTGATTTCTGGCTAAATAAAAGCTGTTGCAATGATATTTCCATGCTGAACTGAATTGTTCTGGGTCAAATATGAAGGCAAACCCACTTTCCCTTCAGTATTTTGCTGCAATTGGCAGAAACAAGCATATTTGCTCATTCGGCCTGAAAATGCTTTTAAGCGCATAAAAACTTACACTCTTGATTTCTGGCTAAATAAAAGCTGTTGCAATGATATTTCCATGCTGAACTGAGTTGTTCTGGGTCAAATATGAAGGCAAACCCACTTTCCCTTCAGTATTTTGCTGCAATTGGCAGAAACAAGCATATTTGCTCATTCGGCCTGAAAATGCTTTTAAGCGCATAAAAACTTACACTCTTGATTTCTGGCTAAATAAAAGCTGTTGCAATGATATTTCCATGCTGAACTGAGTTGTTCTGGGTCAAATATGAAGGCAAACCCACTTTCCCTTCAGTATTTTGCTGCAATTGGCAGAAACAAGCATATTTGCTCATTCGGCCTGAAAATGCTTTTAAGCGCATAAAAACTTACACTCTTGATTTCTGGCTAAATAAAAGCTGTTGCAATGATATTTCCATGCTGAACTGAGTTGTTCTGGGTCAAATATGAAGGCAAACCCACTTTCCCCTCAGTATTTTGCTGCAATTGGCAGAAATCAGCTCATTCGGCCTGAAAATGCTTTTAAGCGCATAAAAACTTACACTCTTGATTTCTGGCTAAATAAAAGCTGTTGCAATGATATTTCCATGCTGAACTGAGTTGTTCTGGGTCAAATATGAAGGCAAACCCACTTTCCTTTCAGTATTATGCTGCAATTGGCAGAAACAAGCATATTTGCTCATTCGGCCTGAAAATGCTTTTAAGCGCATAAAAACTTACACTCTTGATTTCTGGCTAAATAAAAGCTGTTGCAATGATATTTCCATGCTGAACTGAGTTGTTCTGGGTCAAATATGAAGGCAAACCCACTTTCCCTTCAGTATTTTGCTGCAATTGGCAGAAACAAGCATATTTGCTCCTTCGGCCTGAAAATGCTTTTAAGCGCATAAAAACTTACACTCTTGATTTCTGGCTAAATAAAAGCTGTTGCAATGATATTTCCATGCTGAACTGAGTTGTTCTGGGTCAAATATGAAGGCAAACCCACTTTCCCTTCAGTATTTTGCTGCAATTGGCAGAAATCAGCTAATTCGGCCTGAAAATGCTTTTAAGCGCATAAAAACTTACACTCTTGATTTCTGGCTAAATAAAAGCTGTTGCAATGATATTTCCATGCTGAACTGAGTTGTTCTGGGTCAAATATGAAGGCAAACCCACTTTCCCTTCAGTATTTTGCTGCAATTGGCAGAAATCAGCTCATTCGGCCTGAAAATGCTTTTAAGCGCATAAAAACTTACACTCTTGATTTCTGGCTAAATAAAAGCTGTTGCAATGATATTTCCATGCTGAACTGAATTGTTCTGGGTCAAATATGTAGGCAAACCCACTTTCCCTTCAGTATTTTGCTGCAATTGGCAGAAACAAGCATATTTGCTCATTCGGCCTGAAAATGCTTTTAAGCGCATAAAAACTTACACTCTTGATTTCTGGCTAAATAAAAGCTGTTGCAATGATATTTCCATGCTGAACTGAGTTGTTCTGGGTCAAATATGAAGGCAAACCCACTTTCCCTTCAGTATTTTTCTGCAATTGGCAGAAACAAGCATATTTGCTCATTCGGCCTGAAAATGCTTTTAAGCGCATAAAAACTTACACTCTTGATTTCTGGCTAAATAAAAGCTGTTGCAATGATATTTCCATGCTGAACTGAGTTGTTCTGGGTCAAATATGAAGGCAAACCCACTTTCCCTTCAGTATTTTGCTGCAATTGGCAGAAACAAGCATATTTGCTCATTCGGCCTGAAAATGCTTTTAAGCGCATAAAAACTTACACTCTTGATTTCTGGCTAAATAAAAGCTGTTGCAATGATATTTCCATGCTGAACTGAGTTGTTCTGGGTCAAATATGAAGGCAAACCCACTTTCCCTTCAGTATTTTGCTGCAATTGGCAGAAACAAGCATATTTGCTCATTCGGCCTGAAAATGCTTTTAAGCGCATAAAAACTTACACTCTTGATTTCTGGCTAAATAAAAGCTGTTGCAATGATATTTCCATGCTGAACTGAGTTGTTCTGGGTCAAATATGAAGGCAAACCCACTTTCCCTTCAGTATTTTGCTGCAATTGGCAGAAATCAGCTAATTCGGCCTGAAAATGCTTTTAAGCGCATAAAAACTTACACTCTTGATTTCTGGCTAAATAAAAGCTGTTGCAATGATATTTCCATGCTGAACTGAGTTGTTCTGGGTCAAATGTGAAGGCAAACCCACTTTCCCTTCAGTATTTTGCTGCAATTGGCAGAAATCAGCTCATTCGGCCTGAAAATGCTTTTCAGCGCATAAAAACTTACACTCTTGATTTCTGGCTAAATAAAAGCTGTTGCAATGATATTTCCATGCTGAACTGAGTTGTTCTGGGTCAAATATGAAGGCAAACCCACTTTCCCTTCAGTATTTTGCTGCAATTGGCAGAAATCAGCTAATTCGGCCTGAAAATGCTTTTAAGCGCATAAAAACTTACACTCTTGATTTCTGGCTAAATAAAAGCTGTTGCAATGATATTTCCATGCTGAACTGAGTTGTTCTGGGTCAAATGTGAAGGCAAACCCACTTTCCCTTCAGTATTTTGCTGCAATTGGCAGAAATCAGCTCATTCGGCCTGAAAATGCTTTTAAGCGCATAAAAACTTACACTCTTGATTTCTGGCTAAATAAAAGCTGTTGCAATGATATTTCCATGCTGAACTGAGTTGTTCTGGGTCAAATATGAAGGCAAACCCACTTTCCCTTCAGTATTTTGCTGCAATTGGCAGAAATCAGTCATTCGGCCTGAAAATGCTTTTAAGCGCATAAAAACTTACACTCTTGATTTCTGGCTAAATAAAAGCTGTTGCAATGATATTTCCATGCTGAACTGAGTTGTTCTGGGTCAAATATGAAGGCAAACCCACTTTCCCTTCAGTATTTTGCTGCAATTGGCAGAAACAAGCATATTTGCTCATTCGGCCTGAAAATGCTTTTAAGCGCATAAAAACTTACACTCTTGATTTCTGGCTAAATAAAAGCTGTTGCAATGATATTTCCATGCTGAACTGAATTGTTCTGGGTCAAATATGAAGGCAAACCCACTTTCCCTTCAGTATTTTGCTGCAATTGGCAGAAACAAGCATATTTGCTCATTCGGCCTGAAAATGCTTTTAAGCGCATAAAAACTTACACTCTTGATTTCTGGCTAAATAAAAGCTGTTGCAATGATATTTCCATGCTGAACTGAGTTGTTCTGGGTCAAATATGAAGGCAAACCCACTTTCCCTTCAGTATTTTGCTGCAATTGGCAGAAACAAGCATATTTGCTCATTCGGCCTGAAAATGCTTTTAAGCGCATAAAAACTTACACTCTTGATTTCTGGCTAAATAAAAGCTGTTGCAATGATATTTCCATGCTGAACTGAGTTGTTCTGGGTCAAATATGAAGGCAAACCCACTTTCCCTTCAGTATTTTGCTGCAATTGGCAGAAATCAGCTAATTCGGCCTGAAAATGCTTTTAAGCGCATAAAAACTTACACTCTTGATTTCTGGCTAAATAAAAGCTGTTGCAATGATATTTCCATGCTGAACTGAGTTGTTCTGGGTCAAATATGAAGGCAAACCCACTTTCCCTTCAGTATTTTGCTGCAATTGGCAGAAACAAGCATATTTGCTCATTCGGCCTGAAAATGCTTTTAAGCGCATAAAAACTTACACTCTTGATTTCTGGCTAAATAAAAGCTGTTGCAATGATATTTCCATGCTGAACTGAGTTGTTCTGGGTCAAATATGAAGGCAAACCCACTTTCCCTTCAGTATTTTGCTGCAATTGGCAGAAACAAGCATATTTGCTCATTCGGCCTGAAAATGCTTTTAAGCGCATAAAAACTTACACTCTTGATTTCTGGCTAAATAAAAGCTGTTGCAATGATATTTCCATGCTGAACTGAGTTGTTCTGGGTCAAATATGAAGGCAAACCCACTTTCCCCTCAGTATTTTGCTGCAATTGGCAGAAACAAGCATATTTGCTCGTTCGGCCTGAAAATGCTTTTAAGCGCATAAAAACTTACACTCTTGATTTCTGGCTAAATAAAAGCTGTTGCAATGATATTTCCATTCTGAACTGAGTTGTTCTGGGTCAAATATGAAGGCAAACCCACTTTCCCTTCAGTATTTTGCTGCAATTGGCAGAAACAAGCATATTTGCTCCTTCGGCCTGAAAATGCTTTTAAGCGCATAAAAACTTACACTCTTGATTTCTGGCTAAATAAAAGCTGTTGCAATGATATTTCCATGCTGAACTGAGTTGTTCTGGGTCAAATATGAAGGCAAACCCACTTTCCCTTCAGTATTTTGCTGCAATTGGCAGAAATCAGCTAATTCGGCCTGAAAATGCTTTTAAGCGCATAAAAACTTACACTCTTGATTTCTGGCTAAATAAAAGCTGTTGCAATGATATTTCCATGCTGAACTGAGTTGTTCTGGGTCAAATATGAAGGCAAACCCACTTTCCCTTCAGTATTTTGCTGCAATTGGCAGAAATCAGCTCATTCGGCCTGAAAATGCTTTTAAGCGCATAAAAACTTACACTCTTGATTTCTGGCTAAATAAAAGCTGTTGCAATGATATTTCCATGCTGAACTGAATTGTTCTGGGTCAAATATGTAGGCAAACCCACTTTCCCTTCAGTATTTTGCTGCAATTGGCAGAAACAAGCATATTTGCTCATTCGGCCTGAAAATGCTTTTAAGCGCATAAAAACTTACACTCTTGATTTCTGGCTAAATAAAAGCTGTTGCAATGATATTTCCATGCTGAACTGAGTTGTTCTGGGTCAAATATGAAGGCAAACCCACTTTCCCTTCAGTATTTTGCTGCAATTGGCAGAAACAAGCATATTTGCTCATTCGGCCTGAAAATGCTTTTAAGCGCATAAAAACTTACACTCTTGATTTCTGGCTAAATAAAAGCTGTTGCAATGATATTTCCATGCTGAACTGAGTTGTTCTGGGTCAAATATGAAGGCAAACCCACTTTCCCTTCAGTATTTTGCTGCAATTGGCAGAAACAAGCATATTTGCTCATTCGGCCTGAAAATGCTTTTAAGCGCATAAAAACTTACACTCTTGATTTCTGGCTAAATAAAAGCTGTTGCAATGATATTTCCATGCTGAACTGAGTTGTTCTGGGTCAAATATGAAGGCAAACCCACTTTCCCTTCAGTATTTTGCTGCAATTGGCAGAAACAAGCATATTTGCTCATTCGGCCTGAAAATGCTTTTAAGCGCATAAAAACTTACACTCTTGATTTCTGGCTAAATAAAAGCTGTTGCAATGATATTTCCATGCTGAACTGAGTTGTTCTGGGTCAAATATGAAGGCAAACCCACTTTCCCTTCAGTATTTTGCTGCAATTGACAGAAACAAGCATATTTGCTCATTCGGCCTGAAAATGCTTTTAAGCGCATAAAAACTTACACTCTTGATTTCTGGCTAAATAAAAGCTGTTGCAATGATATTTCCATGCTGAACTGAGTTGTTCTGGGTCAAATATGAAGGCAAACCCACTTTCCCTTCAGTATTTTGCTGCAATTGGCAGAAATCAGCTAATTTGGCCTGAAAATGCTTTTAAGCGCATAAAAACTTACACTCTTGATTTCTGGCTAAATAAAAGCTGTTGCAATGATATTTCCATGCTGAACTGAGTTGTTCTGGGTCAAATGTGAAGGCAAACCCACTTTCCCTTCAGTATTTTGCTGCAATTGGCAGAAATCAGCTCATTCGGCCTGAAAATGCTTTTCAGCGCATAAAAACTTACACTCTTGATTTCTGGCTAAATAAAAGCTGTTGCAATGATATTTCCATGCTGAACTGAGTTGTTCTGGGTCAAATGTGAAGGCAAACCCACTTTCCCTTCAGTATTTTGCTGCAATTGGCAGAAATCAGCTCATTCGGCCTGAAAATGCTTTTAAGCGCATAAAAACTTACACTCTTGATTTCTGGCTAAATAAAAGCTGTTGCAATGATATTTCCATGCTGAACTGAGTTGTTCTGGGTCAAATATGAAGGCAAACCCACTTTCCCTTCAGTATTTTGCTGCAATTGGCAGAAATCAGTCATTCGGCCTGAAAATGCTTTTAAGCGCATAAAAACTTACACTCTTGATTTCTGGCTAAATAAAAGCTGTTGCAATGATATTTCCATGCTGAACTGAGTTGTTCTGGGTCAAATATGAAGGCAAACCCACTTTCCCTTCAGTATTTTGCTGCAATTGGCAGAAACAAGCATATTTGCTCATTCGGCCTGAAAATGCTTTTAAGCGCATAAAAACTTACACTCTTGATTTCTGGCTAAATAAAAGCTGTTGCAATGATATTTCCATGCTGAACTGAATTGTTCTGGGTCAAATATGAAGGCAAACCCACTTTCCCTTCAGTATTTTGCTGCAATTGGCAGAAACAAGCATATTTGCTCATTCGGCCTGAAAATGCTTTTAAGCGCATAAAAACTTACACTCTTGATTTCTGGCTAAATAAAAGCTGTTGCAATGATATTTCCATGCTGAACTGAGTTGTTCTGGGTCAAATATGAAGGCAAACCCACTTTCCCTTCAGTATTTTGCTGCGATTGACAGAAACAAGCATATTTGCTCATTCGGCCTGAAAATGCTTTTAAGCGCATAAAAACTTACACTCTTGATTTCTGGCTAAATAAAAGCTGTTGCAATGATATTTCCATGCTGAACTGAGTTGTTCTGGGTCAAATATGAAGGCAAACCCACTTTCCCTTCAGTATTTTGCTGCAATTGGCAGAAATCAGCTCATTCGGCCTGAAAATGCTTTTAAGCGCATAAAAACTTACACTCTTGATTTCTGGCTAAATAAAAGCTGTTGCAATGATATTTCCATGCTGAACTGAGTTGTTCTGGGTCAAATATGAAGGCAAACCCACTTTCCCTTCAGTATTTTGCTGCAATTGGCAGAAACAAGCATATTTGCTCATTCGGCCTGAAAATGCTTTTAAGCGCATAAAAACTTACACTCTTGATTTCTGGCTAAATAAAAGCTGTTGCAATGATATTTCCATGCTGAACTGAGTTGTTCTGGGTCAAATATGAAGGCAAACCCACTTTCCCCTTCAGTATTTTGCTGCAATTGGCAGAAACAAGCATATTTGCTCATTCGGCCTGAAAATGCTTTTAAGCGCATAAAAACTTACACTCTTGATTTCTGGCTAAATAAAAGCTGTTGCAATGATATTTCCATGCTGAACTGAGTTGTTCTGGGTCAAATATGAAGGCAAACCCACTTTCCCTTCAGTATTTTGCTGCAATTGGCAGAAACAAGCATATTTGCTCATTCGGCCTGAAAATGCTTTTAAGCGCATAAAAACTTACACTCTTGATTTATGGCTAAATAAAAGCTGTTGCAATGATATTTCCATGCTGAACTGAATTGTTCTGGGTCAAATATGAAGGCAAACCCACTTTCCCTTCAGTATTTTGCTGCAATTGGCAGAAACAAGCATATTTGCTCATTCGGCCTGAAAATGCTTTTAAGCGCATAAAAACTTACACTCTTGATTTCTGGCTAAATAAAAGCTGTTGCAATGATATTTCCATGCTGAACTGAGTTGTTCTGGGTCAAATATGAAGGCAAACCCACTTTCCCTTCAGTATTTTGCTGCAATTGGCAGAAACAAGCATATTTGCTCATTCGGCCTGAAAATGCTTTTAAGCGCATAAAAACTTACACTCTTGATTTCTGGCTAAATAAAAGCTGTTGCAATGATATTTCCATGCTGAACTGAGTTGTTCTGGGTCAAATATGAAGGCAAACCCACTTTCCCTTCAGTATTTTGCTGCAATTGACAGAAACAAGCATATTTGCTCATTCGGCCTGAAAATGCTTTTAAGCGCATAAAAACTTACACTCTTGATTTCTGGCTAAATAAAAGCTGTTGCAATGATATTTCCATGCTGAACTGAGTTGTTCTGGGTCAAATATGAAGGCAAACCCACTTTCCCTTCAGTATTTTGCTGCAATTGGCAGAAATCAGCTCATTCGGCCTGAAAATGCTTTTAAGCGCATAAAAACTTACACTCTTGATTTCTGGCTAAATAAAAGCTGTTGCAATGATATTTCCATGCTGAACTGAGTTGTTCTGGGTCAAATATGAAGGCAAACCCACTTTCCCTTCAGTATTTTGCTGCAATTGGCAGAAACAAGCATATTTGCTCATTCGGCCTGAAAATGCTTTTAAGCGCATAAAAACTTACACTCTTGATTTCTGGCTAAATAAAAGCTGTTGCAATGATATTTCCATGCTGAACTGAGTTGTTCTGGGTCAAATATGAAGGCAAACCCACTTTCCCCTTCAGTATTTTGCTGCAATTGGCAGAAACAAGCATATTTGCTCATTCGGCCTGAAAATGCTTTTAAGCGCATAAAAACTTACACTCTTGATTTCTGGCTAAATAAAAGCTGTTGCAATGATATTTCCATGCTGAACTGAGTTGTTCTGGGTCAAATATGAAGGCAAACCCACTTTCCCTTCAGTATTTTGCTGCAATTGGCAGAAACAAGCATATTTGCTCATTCGGCCTGAAAATGCTTTTAAGCGCATAAAAACTTACACTCTTGATTTCTGGCTAAATAAAAGCTGTTGCAATGATATTTCCATGCTGAACTGAGTTGTTCTGGGTCAAATATGAAGGCAAACCCACTTTCCCTTCAGTATTTTGCTGCAATTGGCAGAAACAAGCATATTTACTCATTCGGCCTGAAAATGCTTTTAAGCGCATAAAAACTTACACTCTTGATTTCTGGCTAAATAAAAGCTGTTGCAATGATATTTCCATGCTGAACTGAGTTGTTCTGGGTCAAATATGAAGGCAAACCCACTTTCCCTTCAGTATTTTGCTGCAATTGGCAGAAACAAGCATATTTGCTCATTCGGCCTGAAAATGCTTTTAAGCGCATAAAAACTTACACTCTTGATTTCTGGCTAAATAAAAGCTGTTGCAATGATATTTCCATGCTGAACTGAGTTGTTCTGGGTCAAATATGAAGGCAAACCCACTTTCCCTTCAGTATTTTGCTGCAATTGGCAGAAACAAGCATATTTGCTCATTCGGCCTGAAAATGCTTTTAAGCGCATAAAAACTTACACTCTTGATTTCTGGCTAAATAAAAGCTGTTGCAATGATATTTCCATGCTGAACTGAGTTGTTCTGGGTCAAATATGAAGGCAAACCCACTTTCCCTTCAGTATTTTGCTGCAATTGGCAGAAATCAGCTCATTCGGCCTGAAAATGCTTTTAAGCGCATAAAAACTTACACTCTTGATTTCTGGCTAAATAAAAGCTGTTGCAATGATATTTCCATGCTGAACTGAATTGTTCTGGGTCAAATATGTAGGCAAACCCACTTTCCCTTCAGTATTTTGCTGCAATTGGCAGAAACAAGCATATTTGCTCATTCGGCCTGAAAATGCTTTTAAGCGCATAAAAACTTACACTCTTGATTTCTGGCTAAATAAAAGCTGTTGCAATGATATTTCCATGCTGAACTGAGTTGTTCTGGGTCAAATATGAAGGCAAACCCACTTTACCTTCAGTATTTTGCTGCAATTGACAGAAACAAGCATATTTGCTCATTCGGCCTGAAAATGCTTTTAAGCGCATAAAAACTTACACTCTTGATTTCTGGCTAAATAAAAGCTTTTGCAATGATATTTCCATGCTGAACTGAGTTGTTCTGGGTCAAATATGAAGGCAAACCCACTTTCCCTTCAGTATTTTGCTGCAATTGGCAGAAACAAGCATATTTGCTCATTCGGCCTGAAAATGCTTTTAAGCGCATAAAAACTTACACTCTTGATTTCTGGCTAAATAAAAGCTGTTGCAATGATATTTCCATGCTGAACTGAGTTGTTCTGGGTCAAATATGAAGGCAAACCCACTTTCCCTTCAGTATTTTGCTGCAATTGGCAGAAATCAGCTAATTCGGCCTGAAAATGCTTTTAAGCGCATAAAAACTTACACTCTTGATTTCTGGTTAAATAAAAGCTGTTGCAATGATATTTCCATGCTGAACTGAGTTGTTCTGGGTCAAATGTGAAGGCAAACCCACTTTCCCTTCAGTATTTTGCTGCAATTGGCAGAAATCAGCTCATTCGGCCTGAAAATGCTTTTAAGCGCATAAAAACTTACACTCTTGATTTCTGGCTAAATAAAAGCTGTTGCAATGATATTTCCATGCTGAACTGAGTTGTTCTGGGTCAAATATGAAGGCAAACCCACTTTCCCTTCAGTATTTTGCTGCAATTGGCAGAAATCAGTCATTCGGCCTGAAAATGCTTTTAAGCGCATAAAAACTTACACTCTTGATTTCTGGCTAAATAAAAGCTGTTGCAATGATATTTCCATGCTGAACTGAGTTGTTCTGGGTCAAATATGAAGGCAAACCCACTTTCCCTTCAGTATTTTGCTGCAATTGGCAGAAACAAGCATATTTGCTCATTCGGCCTGAAAATGCTTTTAAGCGCATAAAAACTTACACTCTTGATTTCTGGCTAAATAAAAGCTGTTGCAATGATATTTCCATGCTGAACTGAATTGTTCTGGGTCAAATATGAAGGCAAACCCACTTTCCCTTCAGTATTTTGCTGCAATTGGCAGAAACAAGCATTATTGCTCATTCGGCCTGAAAATGCTTTTAAGCGCATAAAAACTTACACTCTTGATTTCTGGCTAAATAAAAGCTGTTGCAATGATATTTCCATGCTGAACTGAGTTGTTCTGGGTCAAATATGAAGGCAAACCCACTTTCCCTTCAGTATTTTGCTGCAATTGGCAGAAACAAGTATATTTGCTCATTCGGCCTGAAAATGCTTTTAAGCGCATAAAAACTTACACTCTTGATTTCTGGCTAAATAAAAGCTGTTGCAATGATATTTCCATGCTGAACTGAGTTGTTCTGGGTCAAATATGAAGGCAAACCCACTTTCCCTTCAGTATTTTGCTGCAATTGGCAGAAACAAGCATATTTGCTCATTCGGCCTGAAAATGCTTTTAAGCGCATAAAAACTTACACTCTTGATTTCTGGCTAAATAAAAGCTGTTGCAATGATATTTCCATGCTGAACTGAGTTGTTCTGGGTCAAATATGAAGGCAAACCCACTTTCCCTTCAGTATTTTGCTGCAATTGACAGAAACAAGCATATTTGCTCATTCGGCCTGAAAATGCTTTTAAGCGCATAAAAACTTACACTCTTGATTTCTGGCTAAATAAAAGCTGTTGCAATGATATTTCCATGCTGAACTGAGTTGTTCTGGGTCAAATATGAAGGCAAACCCACTTTCCCTTCAGTATTTTGCTGCAATTGGCAGAAATCAGCTAATTCGGCCTGAAAATGCTTTTAAGCGCATAAAAACTTACACTCTTGATTTCTGGCTAAATAAAAGCTGTTGCAATGATATTTCCATGCTGAACTGAGTTGTTCTGGGTCAAATGTGAAGGCAAACCCACTTTCCCTTCAGTATTTTGCTGCAATTGGCAGAAATCAGCTCATTCGGCCTGAAAATGCTTTTCAGCGCATAAAAACTTACACTCTTGATTTCTGGCTAAATAAAAGCTGTTGCAATGATATTTCCATGCTGAACTGAGTTGTTCTGGGTCAAATATGAAGGCAAACCCACTTTCCCTTCAGTATTTTGCTGCAATTGGCAGAAATCAGCTAATTCGGCCTGAAAATGCTTTTAAGCGCATAAAAACTTACACTCTTGATTTCTGGCTAAATAAAAGCTGTTGCAATGATATTTCCATGCTGAACTGAGTTGTTCTGGGTCAAATGTGAAGGCAAACCCACTTTCCCTTCAGTATTTTGCTGCAATTGGCAGAAACAAGCATATTTGCTCATTCGGCCTGAAAATGCTTTTAAGCGCATAAAAACTTACACTCTTGATTTCTGGCTAAATAAAAGCTGTTGCAATGATATTTCCATGCTGAACTGAATTGTTCTGGGTCAAATATGAAGGCAAACCCACTTTCCCTTCAGTATTTTGCTGCAATTGGCAGAAACAAGCATATTTGCTCATTCAGCCTGAAAATGCTTTTAAGCGCATCAAAACTTACACTCTTGATTTCTGGCTAAATAAAAGCTGTTGCAATGATATTTCCATGCTGAACTGAGTTGTTCTGGGTCAAATATGAAGGCAAACCCACTTTCCCTTCAGTATTTTGCTGCAATTGGCAGAAACAAGCATATTTGCTCATTCGGCCTGAAAATGCTTTTAAGCGCATAAAAACTTACACTCTTGATTTCTGGCTAAATAAAAGCTGTTGCAATGATATTTCCATGCTGAACTGAGTTGTTCTGGGTCAAATATGAAGGCAAACCCACTTTCCCTTCAGTATTTTGCTGCAATTGGCAGAAACAAGCATATTTGCTCATTCGGCCTGAAAATGCTTTTAAGCGCATAAAAACTTACACTCTTGATTTCTGGCTAAATAAAAGCTGTTGCAATGATATTTCCATGCTGAACTGAGTTGTTCTGGGTCAAATATGAAGGCAAACCCACTTTCCCTTCAGTATTTTGCTGCAATTGACAGAAACAAGCATATTTGCTCATTCGGCCTGAAAATGCTTTTAAGCGCATAAAAACTTACACTCTTGATTTCTGGCTAAATAAAAGCTGTTGCAATGATATTTCCATGCTGAACTGAGTTGTTCTGGGTCAAATATGAAGGCAAACCCACTTTCCCTTCAGTATTTTGCTGCAATTGGCAGAAATCAGCTCATTCGGCCTGAAAATGCTTTTAAGCGCATAAAAACTTACACTCTTGATTTCTGGCTAAATAAAAGCTGTTGCAATGATATTTCCATGCTGAACTGAGTTGTTCTGGGTCAAATATGAAGGCAAACCCACTTTCCCGTCAGTATTTTGCTGCAATTGGCAGAAATCAGCTCATTCGGCCTGAAAATGCTTTTAAGCGCATAAAAACTTACACTCTTGATTTCTGGCTAAATAAAAGCTGTTGCAATGATATTTCCATGCTGAACTGAGTTGTTCTGGGTCAAATATGAAGGCAAACCCACTTTCCCTTCAGTATTTTGCTGCAATTGGCAGAAACAAGCATATTTGCTCATTCGGCCTGAAAATGCTTTTAAGCGCATAAAAACTTACACTCTTGATTTCTGGCTAAATAAAAGCTGTTGCAATGATATTTCCATGCTGAACTGAGTTGTTCTGGGTCAAATATGAAGGCAAACCCACTTTCCCTTCAGTATTTTGCTGCAATTGGCAGAAACAAGCATATTTGCTCATTCGGCCTGAAAATGCTTTTAAGCGCATAAAAACTTACACTCTTGATTTCTGGCTAAATAAAAGCTGTTGCAATGATATTTCCATGCTGAACTGAGTTGTTCTGGGTCAAATATGAAGGCAAACCCACTTTCCCTTCAGTATTTTGCTGCAATTGGCAGAAATCAGCTCATTCGGCCTGAAAATGCTTTTAAGCGCATAAAAACTTACACTCTTGATTTCTGGCTAAATAAAAGCTGTTGCAATGATATTTCCATGCTGAACTGAGTTGTTCTGGGTCAAATATGAAGGCAAACCCACTTTCCCTTCAGTATTTTGCTGCAATTGGCAGAAACAAGCATATTTGCTCATTCGGCCTGAAAATGCTTTTAAGCGCATAAAAACTTACACTCTTGATTTCTGGCTAAATAAAAGCTGTTGCAATGATATTTCCATGCTGAACTGAGTTGTTCTGGGTCAAATATGAAGGCAAACCCACTTTCCCTTCAGTATTTTGCTGCAATTGGCAGAAACAAGCATATTTGCTCATTCGGCCTGAAAATGCTTTTAAGCGCATAAAAACTTACACTCTTGATTTCTGGCTAAATAAAAGCTGTTGCAATGATATTTCCATGCTGAACTGAGTTGTTCTGGGTCAAATATGAAGGCAAACCCACTTTCCCTTCAGTATTTTGCTGCAATTGGCAGAAATCAGCTCATTCGGCCTGAAAATGCTTTTAAGCGCATAAAAACTTACACTCTTGATTTCTGGCTAAATAAAAGCTGTTGCAATGATATTTCCATGCTGAACTGAGTTGTTCTGGGTCAAATATGAAGGCAAACCCACTCTCCCTTCAGTATTTTGCTGCAATTGGCAGAAACAAGCATATTTGCTCTTTCGGCCTGAAAATGCTTTTAAGCGCATAAAAACTTACACTCTTGATTTCTGGCTAAATAAAAGCTGTTGCAATGATATTTCCATGCTGAACTGAGTTGTTCTGGGTCAAATATGAAGGCAAACCCACTTTCCCTTCAGTATTTTGCTGCAATTGGCAGAAACAAGCATATTTGCTCATTCGGCCTGAAAATGCTTTTAAGCGCATAAAAACTTACACTCTTGATTTCTGGCTAAATAAAAGCTGTTGCAATGATATTTCCATGCTGAACTGAGTTGTTCTGGGTCAAATATGAAGGCAAACCCACTTTCCCTTCAGTATTTTGCTGCAATTGGCAGAAACAAGCATATTTACTCATTCGGCCTGAAAATGCTTTTAAGCGCATAAAAACTTACACTCTTGATTTCTGGCTAAATAAAAGCTGTTGCAATGATATTTCCATGCTGAACTGAGTTGTTCTGGGTCAAATATGAAGGCAAACCCACTTTCCCGTCAGTATTTTGCTGCAATTGGCAGAAATCAGCTCATTCGGCCTGAAAATGCTTTTAAGCGCATAAAAACTTACACTCTTGATTTCTGGCTAAATAAAAGCTGTTGCAATGATATTTCCATGCTGAACTGAGTTGTTCTGGGTCAAATATGAAGGCAAACCCACTTTCCCTTCAGTATTTTGCTGCAATTGGCAGAAACAAGCATATTTGCTCATTCGGCCTGAAAATGCTTTTAAGCGCATAAAAACTTACACTCTTGATTTCTGGCTAAATAAAAGCTGTTGCAATGATATTTCCATGCTGAACTGAGTTGTTCTGGGTCAAATATGAAGGCAAACCCACTTTCCCTTCAGTATTTTGCTGCAATTGGCAGAAATCAGCTCATTCGGCCTGAAAATGCTTTTAAGCGCATAAAAACTTACACTCTTGATTTCTGGCTAAATAAAAGCTGTTGCAATGATATTTCCATGCTGAACTGAATTGTTCTGGGTCAAATATGTAGGCAAACCCACTTTCCCTTCAGTATTTTGCTGCAATTGGCAGAAACAAGCATATTTGCTCATTCGGCCTGAAAATGCTTTTAAGCGCATAAAAACTTACACTCTTGATTTCTGGCTAAATAAAAGCTGTTGCAATGATATTTCCATGCTGAACTGAGTTGTTCTGGGTCAAATATGAAGGCAAACCCACTTTACCTTCAGTATTTTGCTGCAATTGACAGAAACAAGCATATTTGCTCATTCGGCCTGAAAATGCTTTTAAGCGCATAAAAACTTACACTCTTGATTTCTGGCTAAATAAAAGCTTTTGCAATGATATTTCCATGCTGAACTGAGTTGTTCTGGGTCAAATATGAAGGCAAACCCACTTTCCCTTCAGTATTTTGCTGCAATTGGCAGAAACAAGCATATTTGCTCATTCGGCCTGAAAATGCTTTTAAGCGCATAAAAACTTACACTCTTGATTTCTGGCTAAATAAAAGCTGTTGCAATGATATTTCCATGCTGAACTGAGTTGTTCTGGGTCAAATATGAAGGCAAACCCACTTTCCCTTCAGTATTTTGCTGCAATTGGCAGAAACAAGCATATTTGCTCATTCGGCCTGAAAATGCTTTTAAGCGCATAAAAACTTACACTCTTGATTTCTGGCTAAATAAAAGCTGTTGCAATGATATTTCCATGCTGAACTGAGTTGTTCTGGGTCAAATATGAAGGCAAACCCACTTTCCCTTCAGTATTTTGCTGCAATTGGCAGAAACAAGCATATTTGCTCATTCGGCCTGAAAATGCTTTTAAGCGCATAAAAACTTACAATCTTGATTTCTGGCTAAATAAAAGCTGTTGCAATGATATTTCCATGCTGAACTGAGTTGTTCTGGGTCAAATATGAAGGCAACCCCACTTTCCCTTCAGTATTTTGCTGCAATTGGCAGAAACAAGCATATTTGCTCATTCAGCCTGAAAATGCTTTTAAGCGCATCAAAACTTACACTCTTGATTTCTGGCTAAATAAAAGCTGTTGCAATGATATTTCCATGCTGAACTGAGTTGTTCTGGGTCAAATATGAAGGCAAACCCACTTTCCCTTCAGTATTTTGCTGCAATTGGCAGAAACAAGCATATTTGCTCATTCGGCCTGAAAATGCTTTTAAGCGCATAAAAACTTACACTCTTGATTTCTGGCTAAATAAAAGCTGTTGCAATGATATTTCCATGCTGAACTGAGTTGTTCTGGGTCAAATATGAAGGCAAACCCACTTTCCCTTCAGTATTTTGCTGCAATTGGCAGAAACAAGCATATTTGCTCATTCGGCCTGAAAATGCTTTTAAGCGCATCAAAACTTACACTCTTGATTTCTGGCTAAATAAAAGCTGTTGCAATGATATTTCCATGCTGAACTGAGTTGTTCTGGGTCAAATATGAAGGCAAACCCACTTTCCCTTCAGTATTTTGCTGCAATTGGCAGAAACAAGCATATTTGCTCATTCGGCCTGAAAATGCTTTTAAGCGCATAAAAACTTATACTCTTGATTTCTGGCTAAATAAAAGCTGTTGCAATGATATTTCCATGCTGAACTGAGTTGTTCTGGGTCAAATATGAAGGCAAACCCACTTTCCCTTCAGTATTTTGCTGCAATTGGCAGAAACAAGCATATTTGCTCATTCGGCCTGAAAATGCTTTTAAGCGCATAAAAACTTACACTCTTGATTTCTGGCTAAATAAAAGCTGTTGCAATGATATTTCCATGCTGAACTGAGTTGTTCTGGGTCAAATATGAAGGCAAACCCACTTTCCCTTCAGTATTTTGCTGCAATTGGCAGAAACAAGCATATTTGCTCATTCGGCCTGAAAATGCTTTTAAGCGCATAAAAACTTACACTCTTGATTTCTGGCTAAATAAAAGCTGTTGCAATGATATTTCCATTCTGAACTGAATTGTTCTGGGTCAAATATGAAGGCAAACCCACTTTCCCTTCAGTATTTTGCTGCAATTGGCAGAAACAAGCATATTTGCTCATTCGGCCTGAAAATGCTTTTAAGCGCATAAAAACTTACACTCTTGATTTCTGGCTAAATAAAAGCTGTTGCAATGATATTTCCATGCTGAACTGAGTTGTTCTGGGTCAAATATGAAGGCAAACCCACTTTCCCTTCAGTATTTTGCTGCAATTGGCAGAAATCAGCTAATTCGGCCTGAAAATGCTTTTAAGCGCATAAAAACTTACACACTTGATTTCTGGCTAAATAAACGCTGTTGCAATGATATTTCCATGCTGAACTGAGTTGTTCTGGGTCAAATATGAAGGCAAACCCACTTTCTCTTCAGTATTTTGCTGCAATTGGCAGAAACAAGCATATTTGCTCATTCGGCCTGAAAATGCTTTTAAGCGCATAAAAACTTACACTCTTGATTTCTGGCTAAATAAAAGCTGTTGCAATGATATTTCCATGCTGAACTGAATTGTTCTGGGTCAAATATGTAGGCAAACCCACTTTCCCTTCAGTATTTTGCTGCAATTGGCAGAAACAAGCATATTTGCTCATTCGGCCTGAAAATGCTTTTAAGCGCATAAAAACTTACACTCTTGATTTCTGGCTAAATAAAAGCTGTTGCAATGATATTTCCATGCTGAACTGAGTTGTTCTGGGTCAAATATGAAGGCAAACCCACTTTCCCTTCAGTATTTTGCTGCAATTGACAGAAACAAGCATATTTGCTCATTCGGCCTGACAATGCTTTTAAGCGCATAAAAACTTACACTCTTGATTTCTGGCTAAATAAAAGCTGTTGCAATGATATTTCCATGCTGAACTGAGTTGTTCTGGGTCAAATATGAAGGCAAACCCACTTTCCCTTCAGTATTTTGCTGCAATTGGCAGAAATCAGCTCATTCGGCCTGAAAATGCTTTTAAGCGCATAAAAACTTACACTCTTGATTTCTGGCTAAATAAAAGCTGTTGCAATGATATTTCCATGCTGAACTGAGTTGTTCTGGGTCAAATATGAAGGCAAACCCACTTTCCCTTCAGTATTTTGCTGCAATTGGCAGAAATCAGCTCATTCGGCCTGAAAATGCTTTTAAGCGCATAAAAACTTACACTCTTGATTTCTGGCTAAATAAAAGCTGTTGCAATGATATTTCCATGCTGAACTGAGTTGTTCTGGGTCAAATATGAAGGCAAACCCACTTTCCCTTCAGTGTTTTGCTGCAATTGGCAGAAATCAGCTCATTCGGCCTGAAAATGCTTTTAAGCGCATAAAATCTTACACTCTTGATTTCTGGCTAAATAAAAGCTGTTGCAATGATATTTCCATGCTGAACTGAGTTGTTCTGGGTCAAATATGAAGGCAAACCCACTTTCCCTTCAGTATTTTGCTGCAATTGGCAGAAATCAGCTCATTCGGCCTGAAAATGCTTTTAAGCGCATAAAAACTTACACTCTTGATTTCTGGCTAAATAAAAGCTGTTGCAATGATATTTCCATGCTGAACTGAGTTGTTCTGGGTCAAATATGAAGGCAAACCCACTTTCCCTTCAGTATTTTGCTGCAATTGGCAGAAACAAGCATATTTGCTCATTCGGCCTGAAAATGCTTTTAAGCGCATAAAAACTTACACTCTTGATTTCTGGCTAAATAAAAGCTGTTGCAATGATATTTCCATGCTGAACTGAGTTGTTCTGGGTCAAATATGAAGGCAAACCCACTTTCCCTTCAGTATTTTGCTGCAATTGGCAGAAACAAGCATATTTGCTCATTCGGCCTGAAAATGCTTTTAAGCGCATAAAAACTTACACTCTTGATTTCTGGCTAAATAAAAGCTGTTGCAATGATATTTCCATGCTGAACTGAGTTGTTCTGGGTCAAATATGAAGGCAAACCCACTTTCCCTTCAGTATTTTGCTGCAATTGGCAGAAACAAGCATATTTGCTCATTCGGCCTGAAAATGCTTTTAAGCGCATAAAAACTTACACTCTTGATTTCTGGCTAAATAAAAGCTGTTGCAATGATATTTCCATGCTGAACTGAGTTGTTCTGGGTCAAATATGAAGGCAAACCCACGTTCCCTTCAGTATTTTTCTGCAATTGGCAGAAATCAGCTCATTCGGCCTGAAAATGCTTTTAAGCGCATAAAAACTTACACTCTTGATTTCTGGCTAAATAAAAGCTGTTGCAATGATATTTCCATGCTGAACTGAGTTGTTCTGGGTCAAATATGAAGGCAAACCCACTTTCCCTTCAGTATTTTGCTGCAATTGGCAGAAACAAGCATATTTGCTCATTCGGCCTGAAAATGCTTTTAAGCGTATAAAAACTTACACTCTTGATTTCTGGCTAAATAAAAGCTGTTGCAATGATATTTCCATGCTGAACTGAGTTGTTCTGGGTCAAATATGAAGGCAAACCCACTTTCCCTTCAGTATTTTGCTGCAATTGGCAGAAACAAGCATATTTGCTCATTCGGCCTGAAAATGCTTTTAAGCGCATAAAAACTTACACTCTTGATTTCTGGCTAAATAAAAGCTGTTGCAATGATATTTCCATGCTGAACTGAGTTGTTCTGGGTCAAATATGAAGGCAAACCCACTTTCCCTTCAGTATTTTGCTGCAATTGGCAGAAATCAGCTCATTCGGCCTGAAAATGCTTTTAAGCGCATAAAAACTTACACTCTTGATTTCTGGCTAAATAAAAGCTGTTGCAATGATATTTCCATGCTGAACTGAGTTGTTCTGGGTCAAATATGAAGGCAAACCCACTTTCCCTTTAGTATTTTGCTGCAATTGGCAGAAATCAGCTCATTCGGCCTGAAAATGCTTTTAAGCGCATAAAAACTTACACTCTTGATTTCTGGCTAAATAAAAGCTGTTGCAATGATATTTCCATGCTGAACTGAGTTGTTCTGGGTCAAATATGAAGGCAAACCCACTTTCCCTTCAGTATTTTGCTGCAATTGGCAGAAATCAGCTCATTCGGCCTGAAAATGCTTTTAAGCGCATAAAATCTTACACTCTTGATTTCTGGCTAAATAAAAGCTGTTGCAATGATATTTCCATGCTGAACTGAGTTGTTCTGGGTCAAATATGAAGGCAAACCCACTTTCCCTTCAGTATTTTGCTGCAATTGGCAGAAATCAGCTCATTCGGCCTGAAAATGCTTTTAAGCGCATAAAAACTTACACTCTTGATTTCTGGCTAAATAAAAGCTGTTGCAATGATATTTCCATGCTGAACTGAGTTGTTCTGGGTCAAATATGAAGGCAAACCCACTTTCCCTTCAGTATTTTGCTGCAATTGGCAGAAACAAGCATATTTGCTCATTCGGCCTGAAAATGCTTTTAAGCGCATAAAAACTTACACTCTTGATTTCTGGCTAAATAAAAGCTGTTGCAATGATATTTCCATGCTGAACTGAGTTGTTCTGGGTCAAATATGAAGGCAAACCCACTTTCCCTTCAGTATTTTGCTGCAATTGGCAGAAACAAGCATATTTACTCATTCGGCCTGAAAATGCTTTTAAGCGCATAAAAACTTACACTCTTGATTTCTGGCTAAATAAAAGCTGTTGCAATGATATTTCCATGCTGAACTGAGTTGTTCTGGGTCAAATATGAAGGCAAACCCACTTTCCCGTCAGTATTTTGCTGCAATTGGCAGAAATCAGCTCATTCGGCCTGAAAATGCTTTTAAGCGCATAAAAACTTACACTCTTGATTTCTGGCTAAATAAAAGCTGTTGCAATGATATTTCCATGCTGAACTGAGTTGTTCTGGGTCAAATATGAAGGCAAACCCACTTTCCCTTCAGTATTTTGCTGCAATTGGCAGAAACAAGCATATTTGCTCATTCGGCCTGAAAATGCTTTTAAGCGCATAAAAACTTACACTCTTGATTTCTGGCTAAATAAAAGCTGTTGCAATGATATTTCCATGCTGAACTGAGTTGTTCTGGGTCAAATATGAAGGCAAACCCACTTTCCCTTCAGTATTTTGCTGCAATTGGCAGAAATCAGCTCATTCGGCCTGAAAATGCTTTTAAGCGCATAAAAACTTACACTCTTGATTTCTGGCTAAATAAAAGCTGTTGCAATGATATTTCCATGCTGAACTGAATTGTTCTGGGTCAAATATGTAGGCAAACCCACTTTCCCTTCAGTATTTTGCTGCAATTGGCAGAAACAAGCATATTTGCTCATTCGGCCTGAAAATGCTTTTAAGCGCATAAAAACTTACACTCTTGATTTCTGGCTAAATAAAAGCTGTTGCAATGATATTTCCATGCTGAACTGAGTTGTTCTGGGTCAAATATGAAGGCAAACCCACTTTCCCTTCAGTATTTTGCTGCAATTGGCAGAAACAAGCATATTTGCTCATTCGGCCTGAAAATGCTTTTAAGCGCATAAAAACTTACACTCTTGATTTCTGGCTAAATAAAAGCTGTTGCAATGATATTTCCATGCTGAACTGAGTTGTTCTGGGTCAAATATGAAGGCAAACCCACTTTCCCTTCAGTATTTTGCTGCAATTGGCAGAAACAAGCATATTTGCTCATTCGGCCTGAAAATGCTTTTAAGCGCATAAAAACTTACACTCTTGATTTCTGGCTAAATAAAAGCTGTTGCAATGATATTTCCATGCTGAACTGAGTTGTTCTGGGTCAAATATGAAGGCAAACCCACTTTCCCTTCAGTATTTCGCTGCAATTGGCAGAAACAAGCATATTTGCTCATTCGGCCTGAAAATGCTTTTAAGCGCATAAAAACTTACAATCTTGATTTCTGGCTAAATAAAAGCTGTTGCAATGCTATTTCCATGCTGAACTGAGTTGTTCTGGGTCAAATATGAAGGCAACCCCACTTTCCCTTCAGTATTTTGCTGCAATTGGCAGAAACAAGCATATTTGCTCATTCAGCCTGAAAATGCTTTTAAGCGCATCAAAACTTACACTCTTGATTTCTGGCTAAATAAAAGCTGTTGCAATGATATTTCCATGCTGAACTGAGTTGTTCTGGGTCAAATATGAAGGCAAACCCACTTTCCCTTCAGTATTTTGCTGCAATTGGCAGAAACAAGCATATTTGCTCATTCGGCCTGAAAATGCTTTTAAGCGCATCAAAACTTACACTCTTGATTTCTGGCTAAATAAAAGCTGTTGCAATGATATTTCCATGCTGAACTGAGTTGTTCTGGGTCAAATATGAAGGCAAACCCACTTTCCCTTCAGTATTTTGCTGCAATTGGCAGAAACAAGCATATTTGCTCATTCGGCCTGAAAATGCTTTTAAGCGCATAAAAACTTATACTCTTGATTTCTGGCTAAATAAAAGCTGTTGCAATGATATTTCCATGCTGAACTGAGTTGTTCTGGGTCAAATATGAAGGCAAACCCACTTTCCCTTCAGTATTTTGCTGCAATTGGCAGAAATCAGCTCATTCGGCCTGAAAATGCTTTTAAGCGCATAAAAACTTACACTCTTGATTTCTGGCTAAATAAAAGCTGTTGCAATGATATTTCCATGCTGAACTGAGTTGTTCTGGGTCAAATATGAAGGCAAACCCACTTTCCCTTCAGTATTTTGCTGCAATTGGCAGAAACAAGCATATTTGCTCATTCGGCCTGAAAATGCTTTTAAGCGCATAAAAACTTACACTCTTGATTTCTGGCTAAATAAAAGCTGTTGCAATGATATTTCCATGCTGAACTGAGTTGTTCTGGGTCAAATATGAAGGCAAACCCACTTTCCCTTCAGTATTTTGCTGCAATTGGCAGAAACAAGCATATTTGCTCATTCGGCCTGAAAATGCTTTTAAGCGCATAAAAACTTACACTCTTGATTTCTGGCTAAATAAAAGCTGTTGCAATGATATTTCCATGCTGAACTGAGTTGTTCTGGGTCAAATATGAAGGCAAACCCACTTTCCCTTCAGTATTTTGCTGCAATTGGCAGAAACAAGCATATTTGCTCATTCGGCCTGAAAATGCTTTTAAGCGCATAAAAACTTACACTCTTGATTTCTGGCTAAATAAAAGCTGTTGCAATGATATTTCCATGCTGAACTGAGTTGTTCTGGGTCAAATATGAAGGCAAACCCACGTTCCCTTCAGTATTTTTCTGCAATTGGCAGAAATCAGCTCATTCGGCCTGAAAATGCTTTTAAGCGCATAAAAACTTACACTCTTGATTTCTGGCTAAATAAAAGCTGTTGCAATGATATTTCCATGCTGAACTGAGTTGTTCTGGGTCAAATATGAAGGCAAACCCACTTTCCCTTCAGTATTTTGCTGCAATTGGCAGAAACAAGCATATTTGCTCATTCGGCCTGAAAATGCTTTTAAGCGTATAAAAACTTACACTCTTGATTTCTGGCTAAATAAAAGCTGTTGCAATGATATTTCCATGCTGAACTGAGTTGTTCTGGGTCAAATATGAAGGCAAACCCACTTTCCCTTCAGTATTTTGCTGCAATTGGCAGAAACAAGCATATTTGCTCATTCGGCCTGAAAATGCTTTTAAGCGCATAAAAACTTACACTCTTGATTTCTGGCTAAATAAAAGCTGTTGCAATGATATTTCCATGCTGAACTGAGTTGTTCTGGGTCAAATATGAAGGCAAACCCACTTTCCCTTCAGTATTTTGCTGCAATTGGCAGAAACAAGCATATTTGCTCATTCGGCCTGAAAATGCTTTTAAGCGCATCAAAACTTACACTCTTGATTTCTGGCTAAATAAAAGCTGTTGCAATGATATTTCCATGCTGAACTGAGTTGTTCTGGGTCAAATATGAAGGCAAACCCACTTTCCCTTCAGTATTTTGCTGCAATTGGCAGAAATCAGCTCATTCGGCCTGAAAATGCTTTTAAGCGCATAAAAACTTACACTCTTGATTTCTGGCTAAATAAAAGCTGTTGCAATGATATTTCCATGCTGAACTGAGTTGTTCTGGGTCAAATATGAAGGCAAACCCACTTTCCCTTTAGTATTTTGCTGCAATTGGCAGAAATCAGCTCATTCGGCCTGAAAATGCTTTTAAGCGCATAAAAACTTACACTCTTGATTTCTGGCTAAATAAAAGCTGTTGCAATGATATTTCCATGCTGAACTGAGTTGTTCTGGGTCAAATATGAAGGCAAACCCACTTTCCCTTCAGTATTTTGCTGCAATTGGCAGAAATCAGCTCATTCGGCCTGAAAATGCTTTTAAGCGCATAAAATCTTACACTCTTGATTTCTGGCTAAATAAAAGCTGTTGCAATGATATTTCCATGCTGAACTGAGTTGTTCTGGGTCAAATATGAAGGCAAACCCACTTTCCCTTCAGTATTTTGCTGCAATTGGCAGAAATCAGCTCATTCGGCCTGAAAATGCTTTTAAGCGCATAAAAACTTACACTCTTGATTTCTGGCTAAATAAAAGCTGTTGCAATGATATTTCCATGCTGAACTGAGTTGTTCTGGGTCAAATATGAAGGCAAACCCACTTTCCCTTCAGTATTTTGCTGCAATTGGCAGAAACAAGCATATTTGCTCATTCGGCCTGAAAATGCTTTTAATCGCATAAAAACTTACACTCTTGATTTCTGGCTAAATAAAAGCTGTTGCAATGATATTTCCATGCTGAACTGAGTTGTTCTGGGTCAAATATGAAGGCAAACCCACTTTCCCTTCAGTATTTTGCTGCAATTGGCAGAAATCAGCTAATTCGGCCTGAAAATGCTTTTAAGCGCATAAAAACTTACACTCTTGATTTCTGGCTAAATAAAAGCTGTTGCAATGATATTTCCATGCTGAACTGAGTTGTTCTGGGTCAAATATGAAGGCAAACCCACGTTCCCTTCAGTATTTTTCTGCAATTGGCAGAAATCAGCTCATTCGGCCTGAAAATGCTTTTAAGCGCATAAAAACTTACACTCTTGATTTCTGGCTAAATAAAAGCTGTTGCAATGATATTTCCATGCTGAACTGAGTTGTTCTGGGTCAAATATGAAGGCAAACCCACTTTCCCTTCAGTATTTTGCTGCAATTGGCAGAAACAAGCATATTTGCTCATTCGGCCTGAAAATGCTTTTAAGCGTATAAAAACTTACACTCTTGATTTCTGGCTAAATAAAAGCTGTTGCAATGATATTTCCATGCTGAACTGAGTTGTTCTGGGTCAAATATGAAGGCAAACCCACTTTCCCTTCAGTATTTTGCTGCAATTGGCAGAAACAAGCATATTTGCTCATTCGGCCTGAAAATGCTTTTAAGCGCATAAAAACTTACACTCTTGATTTCTGGCTAAATAAAAGCTGTTGCAATGATATTTCCATGCTGAACTGAGTTGTTCTGGGTCAAATATGAAGGCAAACCCACTTTCCCTTCAGTATTTTGCTGCAATTGGCAGAAACAAGCATATTTGCTCATTCGGCCTGAAAATGCTTTTAAGCGCATAAAAACTTACACTCTTGATTTCTGGCTAAATAAAAGCTGTTGCAATGATATTTCCATGCTGAACTGAGTTGTTCTGGGTCAAATATGAAGGCAAACCCACTTTCCCTTCAGTATTTTGCTGCAATTGGCAGAAATCAGCTCATTCGGCCTGAAAATGCTTTTAAGCGCATAAAAACTTACACTCTTGATTTCTGGCTAAATAAAAGCTGTTGCAATGATATTTCCATGCTGAACTGAGTTGTTCTGGGTCAAATATGAAGGCAAACCCACTTTCCCTTCAGTATTTTGCTGCAATTGGCAGAAATCAGCTCATTCGGCCTGAAAATGCTTTTAAGCGCATAAAATCTTACACTCTTGATTTCTGGCTAAATAAAAGCTGTTGCAATGATATTTCCATGCTGAACTGAGTTGTTCTGGGTCAAATATGAAGGCAAACCCACTTTCCCTTCAGTATTTTGCTGCAATTGGCAGAAATCAGCTCATTCGGCCTGAAAATGCTTTTAAGCGCATAAAAACTTACACTCTTGATTTCTGGCTAAATAAAAGCTGTTGCAATGATATTTCCATGCTGAACTGAGTTGTTCTGGGTCAAATATGAAGGCAAACCCACTTTCCCTTCAGTATTTTGCTGCAATTGGCAGAAACAAGCATATTTGCTCATTCGGCCTGAAAATGCTTTTAAGCGCATAAAAACTTACACTCTTGATTTCTGGCTAAATAAAAGCTGTTGCAATGATATTTCCATGCTGAACTGAGTTGTTCTGGGTCAAATATGAAGGCAAACCCACTTTCCCTTCAGTATTTTGCTGCAATTGGCAGAAATCAGCTCATTCGGCCTGAAAATGCTTTTAAGCGCATAAAAACTTACACTCTTGATTTCTGGCTAAATAAAAGCTGTTGCAATGATATTTCCATGCTGAACTGAGTTGTTCTGGGTCAAATATGAAGGCAAACCCACTTTCCCTTTAGTATTTTGCTGCAATTGGCAGAAATCAGCTCATTCGGCCTGAAAATGCTTTTAAGCGCATAAAAACTTACACTCTTGATTTCTGGCTAAATAAAAGCTGTTGCAATGATATTTCCATGCTGAACTGAGTTGTTCTGGGTCAAATATGAAGGCAAACCCACTTTCCCTTCAGTATTTTGCTGCAATTGGCAGAAATCAGCTCATTCGGCCTGAAAATGCTTTTAAGCGCATAAAATCTTACACTCTTGATTTCTGGCTAAATAAAAGCTGTTGCAATGATATTTCCATGCTGAACTGAGTTGTTCTGGGTCAAATATGAAGGCAAACCCACTTTCCCTTCAGTATTTTGCTGCAATTGGCAGAAATCAGCTCATTCGGCCTGAAAATGCTTTTAAGCGCATAAAAACTTACACTCTTGATTTCTGGCTAAATAAAAGCTGTTGCAATGATATTTCCATGCTGAACTGAGTTGTTCTGGGTCAAATATGAAGGCAAACCCACTTTCCCTTCAGTGTTTTGCTGCAATTGGCAGAAATCAGCTCATTCGGCCTGAAAATGCTTTTAAGCGCATAAAAACTTACACTCTTGATTTCTGGCTAAATAAAAGCTGTTGCAATGATATTTCTATGCTGAACTGAGTTGTTCTGGGTCAAATATGAAGGCAAACCCACTTTCCCTTCAGTATTTTGCTGCAATTGGCAGAAATCAGCTCATTCGGCCTGAAAATGCTTTTAAGCGCATAAAAACTTACACTCTTGATTTCTGGCTAAATAAAAGCTGTTGCAATGATATTTCCATGCTGAACTGAGTTGTTCTGGGTCAAATATGAAGGCAAACCCACTTTCCCTTCAGTATTTTGCTGCAATTGGCAGAAACAAGCATATTTGCTCATTCGGCCTGAAAATGCTTTTAAGCGCATAAAAACTTACACTCTTGATTTCTGGCTAAATAAAAGCTGTTGCAATGATATTTCCATTCTGAACTGAATTGTTCTGGGTCAAATATGAAGGCAAACCCACTTTCCCTTCAGTATTTTGCTGCAATTGGCAGAAACAAGCATATTTGCTCATTCGGCCTGAAAATGCTTTTAAGCGCATAAAAACTTACACTCTTGATTTCTGGCTAAATAAAAGCTGTTGCAATGATATTTCCATGCTGAACTGAGTTGTTCTGGGTCAAATATGAAGGCAAACCCACTTTCCCTTCAGTATTTTGCTGCAATTGGCAGAAATCAGCTAATTCGGCCTGAAAATGCTTTTAAGCGCATAAAAACTTACACACTTGATTTCTGGCTAAATAAACGCTGTTGCAATGATATTTCCATGCTGAACTGAGTTGTTCTGGGTCAAATATGAAGGCAAACCCACTTTCTCTTCAGTATTTTGCTGCAATTGGCAGAAACAAGCATATTTGCTCATTCGGCCTGAAAATGCTTTTAAGCGCATAAAAACTTACACTCTTGATTTCTGGCTAAATAAAAGCTGTTGCAATGATATTTCCATGCTGAACTGAATTGTTCTGGGTCAAATATGTAGGCAAACCCACTTTCCCTTCAGTATTTTGCTGCAATTGGCAGAAACAAGCATATTTGCTCATTCGGCCTGAAAATGCTTTTAAGCGCATAAAAACTTACACTCTTGATTTCTGGCTAAATAAAAGCTGTTGCAATGATATTTCCATGCTGAACTGAGTTGTTCTGGGTCAAATATGAAGGCAAACCCACTTTCCCTTCAGTATTTTGCTGCAATTGACAGAAACAAGCATATTTGCTCATTCGGCCTGACAATGCTTTTAAGCGCATAAAAACTTACACTCTTGATTTCTGGCTAAATAAAAGCTGTTGCAATGATATTTCCATGCTGAACTGAGTTGTTCTGGGTCAAATATGAAGGCAAACCCACTTTCCCTTCAGTATTTTGCTGCAATTGGCAGAAATCAGCTCATTCGGCCTGAAAATGCTTTTAAGCGCATAAAAACTTACACTCTTGATTTCTGGCTAAATAAAAGCTGTTGCAATGATATTTCCATGCTGAACTGAGTTGTTCTGGGTCAAATATGAAGGCAAACCCACTTTCCCTTCAGTATTTTGCTGCAATTGGCAGAAATCAGCTCATTCGGCCTGAAAATGCTTTTAAGCGCATAAAAACTTACACTCTTGATTTCTGGCTAAATAAAAGCTGTTGCAATGATATTTCCATGCTGAACTGAGTTGTTCTGGGTCAAATATGAAGGCAAACCCACTTTCCCTTCAGTGTTTTGCTGCAATTGGCAGAAATCAGCTCATTCGGCCTGAAAATGCTTTTAAGCGCATAAAATCTTACACTCTTGATTTCTGGCTAAATAAAAGCTGTTGCAATGATATTTCCATGCTGAACTGAGTTGTTCTGGGTCAAATATGAAGGCAAACCCACTTTCCCTTCAGTATTTTGCTGCAATTGGCAGAAATCAGCTCATTCGGCCTGAAAATGCTTTTAAGCGCATAAAAACTTACACTCTTGATTTCTGGCTAAATAAAAGCTGTTGCAATGATATTTCCATGCTGAACTGAGTTGTTCTGGGTCAAATATGAAGGCAAACCCACTTTCCCTTCAGTATTTTGCTGCAATTGGCAGAAACAAGCATATTTGCTCATTCGGCCTGAAAATGCTTTTAAGCGCATAAAAACTTACACTCTTGATTTCTGGCTAAATAAAAGCTGTTGCAATGATATTTCCATGCTGAACTGAATTGTTCTGGGTCAAATATGAAGGCAAACCCACTTTCCCTTCAGTATTTTGCTGCAATTGGCAGAAACAAGCATATTTGCTCATTCGGCCTGAAAATGCTTTTAAGCGTATAAAAACTTACACTCTTGATTTCTGGCTAAATAAAAGCTGTTGCAATGATATTTCCATGCTGAACTGAGTTGTTCTGGGTCAAATATGAAGGGAAACCCACTTTCCCTTCAGTATTTTGCTGCAATTGGCAGAAACAAGCATATTTGCTCATTCGGCCTGAAAATGCTTTTAAGCGCATAAAAACTTACACTCTTGATTTCTGGCTAAATAAAAGCTGTTGCAATGATATTTCCATGCTGAACTGAGTTGTTCTGGGTCAAATATGAAGGCAAACCCACTTTCCCTTCAGTATTTTGCTGCAATTGGCAGAAACAAGCATATTTGCTCATTCGGCCTGAAAATGCTTTTAAGCGCATAAAAACTTACACTCTTGATTTCTGGCTAAATAAAAGCTGTTGCAATGATATTTCCATGCTGAACTGAGTTGTTCTGGGTCAAATATGAAGGCAAACCCACGTTCCCTTCAGTATTTTTCTGCAATTGGCAGAAATCAGCTCATTCGGCCTGAAAATGCTTTTAAGCGCATAAAAACTTACACTCTTGATTTCTGGCTAAATAAAAGCTGTTGCAATGATATTTCCATGCTGAACTGAGTTGTTCTGGGTCAAATATGAAGGCAAACCCACTTTCCCTTCAGTATTTTGCTGCAATTGGCAGAAACAAGCATATTTGCTCATTCGGCCTGAAAATGCTTTTAAGCGTATAAAAACTTACACTCTTGATTTCTGGCTAAATAAAAGCTGTTGCAATGATATTTCCATGCTGAACTGAGTTGTTCTGGGTCAAATATGAAGGCAAACCCACTTTCCCTTCAGTATTTTGCTGCAATTGGCAGAAACAAGCATATTTGCTCATTCGGCCTGAAAATGCTTTTAAGCGCATAAAAACTTACACTCTTGATTTCTGGCTAAATAAAAGCTGTTGCAATGATATTTCCATGCTGAACTGAGTTGTTCTGGGTCAAATATGAAGGCAAACCCACTTTCCCTTCAGTATTTTGCTGCAATTGGCAGAAACAAGCATATTTGCTCATTCGGCCTGAAAATGCTTTTAAGCGCATAAAAACTTACACTCTTGATTTCTGGCTAAATAAAAGCTGTTGCAATGATATTTCCATGCTGAACTGAGTTGTTCTGGGTCAAATATGAAGGCAAACCCACTTTCCCTTCAGTATTTTGCTGCAATTGGCAGAAATCAGCTCATTCGGCCTGAAAATGCTTTTAAGCGCATAAAAACTTACACTCTTGATTTCTGGCTAAATAAAAGCTGTTGCAATGATATTTCCATGCTGAACTGAGTTGTTCTGGGTCAAATATGAAGGCAAACCCACTTTCCCTTTAGTATTTTGCTGCAATTGGCAGAAATCAGCTCATTCGGCCTGAAAATGCTTTTAAGCGCATAAAAACTTACACTCTTGATTTCTGGCTAAATAAAAGCTGTTGCAATGATATTTCCATGCTGAACTGAGTTGTTCTGGGTCAAATATGAAGGCAAACCCACTTTCCCTTCAGTATTTTGCTGCAATTGGCAGAAATCAGCTCATTCGGCCTGAAAATGCTTTTAAGCGCATAAAATCTTACACTCTTGATTTCTGGCTAAATAAAAGCTGTTGCAATGATATTTCCATGCTGAACTGAGTTGTTCTGGGTCAAATATGAAGGCAAACCCACTTTCCCTTCAGTATTTTGCTGCAATTGGCAGAAATCAGCTCATTCGGCCTGAAAATGCTTTTAAGCGCATAAAAACTTACACTCTTGATTTCTGGCTAAATAAAAGCTGTTGCAATGATATTTCCATGCTGAACTGAGTTGTTCTGGGTCAAATATGAAGGCAAACCCACTTTCCCTTCAGTATTTTGCTGCAATTGGCAGAAACAAGCATATTTGCTCATTCGGCCTGAAAATGCTTTTAAGCGCATAAAAACTTACACTCTTGATTTCTGGCTAAATAAAAGCTGTTGCAATGATATTTCCATGCTGAACTGAGTTGTTCTGGGTCAAATATGAAGGCAAACCCACTTTCCCTTCAGTATTTTGCTGCAATTGGCAGAAATCAGCTAATTCGGCCTGAAAATGCTTTTAAGCGCATAAAAACTTACACTCTTGATTTCTGGCTAAATAAAAGCTGTTGCAATGATATTTCCATGCTGAACTGAGTTGTTCTGGGTCAAATATGAAGGCAAACCCACGTTCCCTTCAGTATTTTTCTGCAATTGGCAGAAATCAGCTCATTCGGCCTGAAAATGCTTTTAAGCGCATAAAAACTTACACTCTTGATTTCTGGCTAAATAAAAGCTGTTGCAATGATATTTCCATGCTGAACTGAGTTGTTCTGGGTCAAATATGAAGGCAAACCCACTTTCCCTTCAGTATTTTGCTGCAATTGGCAGAAACAAGCATATTTGCTCATTCGGCCTGAAAATGCTTTTAAGCGTATAAAAACTTACACTCTTGATTTCTGGCTAAATAAAAGCTGTTGCAATGATATTTCCATGCTGAACTGAGTTGTTCTGGGTCAAATATGAAGGCAAACCCACTTTCCCTTCAGTATTTTGCTGCAATTGGCAGAAACAAGCATATTTGCTCATTCGGCCTGAAAATGCTTTTAAGCGCATAAAAACTTACACTCTTGATTTCTGGCTAAATAAAAGCTGTTGCAATGATATTTCCATGCTGAACTGAGTTGTTCTGGGTCAAATATGAAGGCAAACCCACTTTCCCTTCAGTATTTTGCTGCAATTGGCAGAAACAAGCATATTTGCTCATTCGGCCTGAAAATGCTTTTAAGCGCATAAAAACTTACACTCTTGATTTCTGGCTAAATAAAAGCTGTTGCAATGATATTTCCATGCTGAACTGAGTTGTTCTGGGTCAAATATGAAGGCAAACCCACTTTCCCTTCAGTATTTTGCTGCAATTGGCAGAAATCAGCTCATTCGGCCTGAAAATGCTTTTAAGCGCATAAAAACTTACACTCTTGATTTCTGGCTAAATAAAAGCTGTTGCAATGATATTTCCATGCTGAACTGAGTTGTTCTGGGTCAAATATGAAGGCAAACCCACTTTCCCTTCAGTATTTTGCTGCAATTGGCAGAAATCAGCTCATTCGGCCTGAAAATGCTTTTAAGCGCATAAAATCTTACACTCTTGATTTCTGGCTAAATAAAAGCTGTTGCAATGATATTTCCATGCTGAACTGAGTTGTTCTGGGTCAAATATGAAGGCAAACCCACTTTCCCTTCAGTATTTTGCTGCAATTGGCAGAAACAAGCATATTTGCTCATTCGGCCTGAAAATGCTTTTAAGCGCATAAAAACTTACACTCTTGATTTCTGGCTAAATAAAAGCTGTTGCAATGATATTTCCATGCTGAACTGAGTTGTTCTGGGTCAAATATGAAGGCAAACCCACTTTCCCTTCAGTATTTTGCTGCAATTGGCAGAAACAAGCATATTTGCTCATTCGGCCTGAAAATGCTTTTAAGCGTATAAAAACTTACACTCTTGATTTCTGGCTAAATAAAAGCTGTTGCAATGATATTTCCATGCTGAACTGAGTTGTTCTGGGTCAAATATGAAGGCAAACCCACTTTCCCTTCAGTATTTTGCTGCAATTGGCAGAAACAAGCATATTTGCTCATTCGGCCTGAAAATGCTTTTAAGCGCATAAAAACTTACACTCTTGATTTCTGGCTAAATAAAAGCTGTTGCAATGATATTTCCATGCTGAACTGAGTTGTTCTGGGTCAAATATGAAGGCAAACCCACTTTCCCTTCAGTATTTTGCTGCAATTGGCAGAAACAAGCATATTTGCTCATTCGGCCTGAAAATGCTTTTAAGCGCATAAAAACTTACACTCTTGATTTCTGGCTAAATAAAAGCTGTTGCAATGATATTTCCATGCTGAACTGAGTTGTTCTGGGTCAAATATGAAGGCAAACCCACTTTCCCTTCAGTATTTTGCTGCAATTGGCAGAAATCAGCTCATTCGGCCTGAAAATGCTTTTAAGCGCATAAAAACTTACACTCTTGATTTCTGGCTAAATAAAAGCTGTTGCAATGATATTTCCATGCTGAACTGAGTTGTTCTGGGTCAAATATGAAGGCAAACCCACTTTCCCTTCAGTATTTTGCTGCAATTGGCAGAAATCAGCTCATTCGGCCTGAAAATGCTTTTAAGCGCATAAAAACTTACACTCTTGATTTCTGGCTAAATAAAAGCTGTTGCAATGATATTTCCATGCTGAACTGAGTTGTTCTGGGTCAAATATGAAGGCAAACCCACTTTCCCTTTAGTATTTTGCTGCAATTGGCAGAAATCAGCTCATTCGGCCTGAAAATGCTTTTAAGCGCATAAAAACTTACACTCTTGATTTCTGGCTAAATAAAAGCTGTTGCAATGATATTTCCATGCTGAACTGAGTTGTTCTGGGTCAAATATGAAGGCAAACCCACTTTCCCTTCAGTATTTTGCTGCAATTGGCAGAAATCAGCTCATTCGGCCTGAAAATGCTTTTAAGCGCATAAAATCTTACACTCTTGATTTCTGGCTAAATAAAAGCTGTTGCAATGATATTTCCATGCTGAACTGAGTTGTTCTGGGTCAAATATGAAGGCAAACCCACTTTCCCTTCAGTATTTTGCTGCAATTGGCAGAAATCAGCTCATTCGGCCTGAAAATGCTTTTAAGCGCATAAAAACTTACACTCTTGATTTCTGGCTAAATAAAAGCTGTTGCAATGATATTTCCATGCTGAACTGAGTTGTTCTGGGTCAAATATGAAGGCAAACCCACTTTCCCTTCAGTATTTTGCTGCAATTGGCAGAAACAAGCATATTTGCTCATTCGGCCTGAAAATGCTTTTAAGCGCATAAAAACTTACACTCTTGATTTCTGGCTAAATAAAAGCTGTTGCAATGATATTTCCATGCTGAACTGAGTTGTTCTGGGTCAAATATGAAGGCAAACCCACTTTCCCTTCAGTATTTTGCTGCAATTGGCAGAAATCAGCTAATTCGGCCTGAAAATGCTTTTAAGCGCATAAAAACTTACACTCTTGATTTCTGGCTAAATAAAAGCTGTTGCAATGATATTTCCATGCTGAACTGAGTTGTTCTGGGTCAAATATGAAGGCAAACCCACGTTCCCTTCAGTATTTTTCTGCAATTGGCAGAAATCAGCTCATTCGGCCTGAAAATGCTTTTAAGCGCATAAAAACTTACACTCTTGATTTCTGGCTAAATAAAAGCTGTTGCAATGATATTTCCATGCTGAACTGAGTTGTTCTGGGTCAAATATGAAGGCAAACCCACTTTCCCTTCAGTATTTTGCTGCAATTGGCAGAAACAAGCATATTTGCTCATTCGGCCTGAAAATGCTTTTAAGCGTATAAAAACTTACACTCTTGATTTCTGGCTAAATAAAAGCTGTTGCAATGATATTTCCATGCTGAACTGAGTTGTTCTGGGTCAAATATGAAGGCAAACCCACTTTCCCTTCAGTATTTTGCTGCAATTGGCAGAAACAAGCATATTTGCTCATTCGGCCTGAAAATGCTTTTAAGCGCATAAAAACTTACACTCTTGATTTCTGGCTAAATAAAAGCTGTTGCAATGATATTTCCATGCTGAACTGAGTTGTTCTGGGTCAAATATGAAGGCAAACCCACTTTCCCTTCAGTATTTTGCTGCAATTGGCAGAAACAAGCATATTTGCTCATTCGGCCTGAAAATGCTTTTAAGCGCATAAAAACTTACACTCTTGATTTCTGGCTAAATAAAAGCTGTTGCAATGATATTTCCATGCTGAACTGAGTTGTTCTGGGTCAAATATGAAGGCAAACCCACTTTCCCTTCAGTATTTTGCTGCAATTGGCAGAAATCAGCTCATTCGGCCTGAAAATGCTTTTAAGCGCATAAAAACTTACACTCTTGATTTCTGGCTAAATAAAAGCTGTTGCAATGATATTTCCATGCTGAACTGAGTTGTTCTGGGTCAAATATGAAGGCAAACCCACTTTCCCTTCAGTATTTTGCTGCAATTGGCAGAAATCAGCTCATTCGGCCTGAAAATGCTTTTAAGCGCATAAAATCTTACACTCTTGATTTCTGGCTAAATAAAAGCTGTTGCAATGATATTTCCATGCTGAACTGAGTTGTTCTGGGTCAAATATGAAGGCAAACCCACTTTCCCTTCAGTATTTTGCTGCAATTGGCAGAAATCAGCTCATTCGGCCTGAAAATGCTTTTAAGCGCATAAAAACTTACACTCTTGATTTCTGGCTAAATAAAAGCTGTTGCAATGATATTTCCATGCTGAACTGAGTTGTTCTGGGTCAAATATGAAGGCAAACCCACTTTCCCTTCAGTATTTTGCTGCAATTGGCAGAAACAAGCATATTTGCTCATTCGGCCTGAAAATGCTTTTAAGCGCATAAAAACTTACACTCTTGATTTCTGGCTAAATAAAAGCTGTTGCAATGATATTTCCATGCTGAACTGAGTTGTTCTGGGTCAAATATGAAGGCAAACCCACTTTCCCTTCAGTATTTTGCTGCAATTGGCAGAAATCAGCTCATTCGGCCTGAAAATGCTTTTAAGCGCATAAAAACTTACACTCTTGATTTCTGGCTAAATAAAAGCTGTTGCAATGATATTTCCATGCTGAACTGAGTTGTTCTGGGTCAAATATGAAGGCAAACCCACTTTCCCTTTAGTATTTTGCTGCAATTGGCAGAAATCAGCTCATTCGGCCTGAAAATGCTTTTAAGCGCATAAAAACTTACACTCTTGATTTCTGGCTAAATAAAAGCTGTTGCAATGATATTTCCATGCTGAACTGAGTTGTTCTGGGTCAAATATGAAGGCAAACCCACTTTCCCTTCAGTATTTTGCTGCAATTGGCAGAAATCAGCTCATTCGGCCTGAAAATGCTTTTAAGCGCATAAAATCTTACACTCTTGATTTCTGGCTAAATAAAAGCTGTTGCAATGATATTTCCATGCTGAACTGAGTTGTTCTGGGTCAAATATGAAGGCAAACCCACTTTCCCTTCAGTATTTTGCTGCAATTGGCAGAAATCAGCTCATTCGGCCTGAAAATGCTTTTAAGCGCATAAAAACTTACACTCTTGATTTCTGGCTAAATAAAAGCTGTTGCAATGATATTTCCATGCTGAACTGAGTTGTTCTGGGTCAAATATGAAGGCAAACCCACTTTCCCTTCAGTGTTTTGCTGCAATTGGCAGAAATCAGCTCATTCGGCCTGAAAATGCTTTTAAGCGCATAAAAACTTACACTCTTGATTTCTGGCTAAATAAAAGCTGTTGCAATGATATTTCTATGCTGAACTGAGTTGTTCTGGGTCAAATATGAAGGCAAACCCACTTTCCCTTCAGTATTTTGCTGCAATTGGCAGAAATCAGCTCATTCGGCCTGAAAATGCTTTTAAGCGCATAAAAACTTACACTCTTGATTTCTGGCTAAATAAAAGCTGTTGCAATGATATTTCCATGCTGAACTGAGTTGTTCTGGGTCAAATATGAAGGCAAACCCACTTTCCCTTCAGTATTTTGCTGCAATTGGCAGAAACAAGCATATTTGCTCATTCGGCCTGAAAATGCTTTTAAGCGCATAAAAACTTACACTCTTGATTTCTGGCTAAATAAAAGCTGTTGCAATGATATTTCCATTCTGAACTGAATTGTTCTGGGTCAAATATGAAGGCAAACCCACTTTCCCTTCAGTATTTTGCTGCAATTGGCAGAAACAAGCATATTTGCTCATTCGGCCTGAAAATGCTTTTAAGCGCATAAAAACTTACACTCTTGATTTCTGGCTAAATAAAAGCTGTTGCAATGATATTTCCATGCTGAACTGAGTTGTTCTGGGTCAAATATGAAGGCAAACCCACTTTCCCTTCAGTATTTTGCTGCAATTGGCAGAAATCAGCTAATTCGGCCTGAAAATGCTTTTAAGCGCATAAAAACTTACACACTTGATTTCTGGCTAAATAAACGCTGTTGCAATGATATTTCCATGCTGAACTGAGTTGTTCTGGGTCAAATATGAAGGCAAACCCACTTTCTCTTCAGTATTTTGCTGCAATTGGCAGAAACAAGCATATTTGCTCATTCGGCCTGAAAATGCTTTTAAGCGCATAAAAACTTACACTCTTGATTTCTGGCTAAATAAAAGCTGTTGCAATGATATTTCCATGCTGAACTGAATTGTTCTGGGTCAAATATGTAGGCAAACCCACTTTCCCTTCAGTATTTTGCTGCAATTGGCAGAAACAAGCATATTTGCTCATTCGGCCTGAAAATGCTTTTAAGCGCATAAAAACTTACACTCTTGATTTCTGGCTAAATAAAAGCTGTTGCAATGATATTTCCATGCTGAACTGAGTTGTTCTGGGTCAAATATGAAGGCAAACCCACTTTCCCTTCAGTATTTTGCTGCAATTGACAGAAACAAGCATATTTGCTCATTCGGCCTGACAATGCTTTTAAGCGCATAAAAACTTACACTCTTGATTTCTGGCTAAATAAAAGCTGTTGCAATGATATTTCCATGCTGAACTGAGTTGTTCTGGGTCAAATATGAAGGCAAACCCACTTTCCCTTCAGTATTTTGCTGCAATTGGCAGAAATCAGCTCATTCGGCCTGAAAATGCTTTTAAGCGCATAAAAACTTACACTCTTGATTTCTGGCTAAATAAAAGCTGTTGCAATGATATTTCCATGCTGAACTGAGTTGTTCTGGGTCAAATATGAAGGCAAACCCACTTTCCCTTCAGTGTTTTGCTGCAATTGGCAGAAATCAGCTCATTCGGCCTGAAAATGCTTTTAAGCGCATAAAATCTTACACTCTTGATTTCTGGCTAAATAAAAGCTGTTGCAATGATATTTCCATGCTGAACTGAGTTGTTCTGGGTCAAATATGAAGGCAAACCCACTTTCCCTTCAGTATTTTGCTGCAATTGGCAGAAATCAGCTCATTCGGCCTGAAAATGCTTTTAAGCGCATAAAAACTTACACTCTTGATTTCTGGCTAAATAAAAGCTGTTGCAATGATATTTCCATGCTGAACTGAGTTGTTCTGGGTCAAATATGAAGGCAAACCCACTTTCCCTTCAGTATTTTGCTGCAATTGGCAGAAACAAGCATATTTGCTCATTCGGCCTGAAAATGCTTTTAAGCGCATAAAAACTTACACTCTTGATTTCTGGCTAAATAAAAGCTGTTGCAATGATATTTCCATGCTGAACTGAATTGTTCTGGGTCAAATATGAAGGCAAACCCACTTTCCCTTCAGTATTTTGCTGCAATTGGCAGAAACAAGCATATTTGCTCATTCGGCCTGAAAATGCTTTTAAGCGTATAAAAACTTACACTCTTGATTTCTGGCTAAATAAAAGCTGTTGCAATGATATTTCCATGCTGAACTGAGTTGTTCTGGGTCAAATATGAAGGGAAACCCACTTTCCCTTCAGTATTTTGCTGCAATTGGCAGAAACAAGCATATTTGCTCATTCGGCCTGAAAATGCTTTTAAGCGCATAAAAACTTACACTCTTGATTTCTGGCTAAATAAAAGCTGTTGCAATGATATTTCCATGCTGAACTGAGTTGTTCTGGGTCAAATATGAAGGCAAACCCACTTTCCCTTCAGTATTTTGCTGCAATTGGCAGAAACAAGCATATTTGCTCATTCGGCCTGAAAATGCTTTTAAGCGCATAAAAACTTACACTCTTGATTTCTGGCTAAATAAAAGCTGTTGCAATGATATTTCCATGCTGAACTGAGTTGTTCTGGGTCAAATATGAAGGCAAACCCACGTTCCCTTCAGTATTTTTCTGCAATTGGCAGAAATCAGCTCATTCGGCCTGAAAATGCTTTTAAGCGCATAAAAACTTACACTCTTGATTTCTGGCTAAATAAAAGCTATTGCAATGATATTTCCATGCTGAACTGAGTTGTTCTGGGTCAAATATGAAGGCAAACCCACTTTCCCTTCAGTATTTTGCTGCAATTGGCAGAAACAAGCATATTTGCTCATTCGGCCTGAAAATGCTTTTAAGCGTATAAAAACTTACACTCTTGATTTCTGGCTAAATAAAAGCTGTTGCAATGATATTTCCATGCTGAACTGAGTTGTTCTGGGTCAAATATGAAGGCAAACCCACTTTCCCTTCAGTATTTTGCTGCAATTGGCAGAAACAAGCATATTTGCTCATTCGGCCTGAAAATGCTTTTAAGCGCATAAAAACTTACACTCTTGATTTCTGGCTAAATAAAAGCTGTTGCAATGATATTTCCATGCTGAACTGAGTTGTTCTGGGTCAAATATGAAGGCAAACCCACTTTCCCTTCAGTATTTTGCTGCAATTGGCAGAAACAAGCATATTTGCTCATTCGGCCTGAAAATGCTTTTAAGCGCATAAAAACTTACACTCTTGATTTCTGGCTAAATAAAAGCTGTTGCAATGATATTTCCATGCTGAACTGAGTTGTTCTGGGTCAAATATGAAGGCAAACCCACTTTCCCTTCAGTATTTTGCTGCAATTGGCAGAAATCAGCTCATTCGGCCTGAAAATGCTTTTAAGCGCATAAAAACTTACACTCTTGATTTCTGGCTAAATAAAAGCTGTTGCAATGATATTTCCATGCTGAACTGAGTTGTTCTGGGTCAAATATGAAGGCAAACCCACTTTCCCTTCAGTATTTTGCTGCAATTGGCAGAAATCAGCTCATTCGGCCTGAAAATGCTTTTAAGCGCATAAAATCTTACACTCTTGATTTCTGGCTAAATAAAAGCTGTTGCAATGATATTTCCATGCTGAACTGAGTTGTTCTGGGTCAAATATGAAGGCAAACCCACTTTCCCTTCAGTATTTTGCTGCAATTGGCAGAAATCAGCTCATTCGGCCTGAAAATGCTTTTAAGCGCATAAAAACTTACACTCTTGATTTCTGGCTAAATAAAAGCTGTTGCAATGATATTTCCATGCTGAACTGAGTTGTTCTGGGTCAAATATGAAGGCAAACCCACTTTCCCTTCAGTATTTTGCTGCAATTGGCAGAAACAAGCATATTTGCTCATTCGGCCTGAAAATGCTTTTAAGCGCATAAAAACTTACACTCTTGATTTCTGGCTAAATAAAAGCTGTTGCAATGATATTTCCATGCTGAACTGAGTTGTTCTGGGTCAAATATGAAGGCAAACCCACTTTCCCTTCAGTATTTTGCTGCAATTGGCAGAAATCAGCTAATTCGGCCTGAAAATGCTTTTAAGCGCATAAAAACTTACACTCTTGATTTCTGGCTAAATAAAAGCTGTTGCAATGATATTTCCATGCTGAACTGAGTTGTTCTGGGTCAAATATGAAGGCAAACCCACGTTCCCTTCAGTATTTTTCTGCAATTGGCAGAAATCAGCTCATTCGGCCTGAAAATGCTTTTAAGCGCATAAAAACTTACACTCTTGATTTCTGGCTAAATAAAAGCTGTTGCAATGATATTTCCATGCTGAACTGAGTTGTTCTGGGTCAAATATGAAGGCAAACCCACTTTCCCTTCAGTATTTTGCTGCAATTGGCAGAAACAAGCATATTTGCTCATTCGGCCTGAAAATGCTTTTAAGCGTATAAAAACTTACACTCTTGATTTCTGGCTAAATAAAAGCTGTTGCAATGATATTTCCATGCTGAACTGAGTTGTTCTGGGTCAAATATGAAGGCAAACCCACTTTCCCTTCAGTATTTTGCTGCAATTGGCAGAAACAAGCATATTTGCTCATTCGGCCTGAAAATGCTTTTAAGCGCATAAAAACTTACACTCTTGATTTCTGGCTAAATAAAAGCTGTTGCAATGATATTTCCATGCTGAACTGAGTTGTTCTGGGTCAAATATGAAGGCAAACCCACTTTCCCTTCAGTATTTTGCTGCAATTGGCAGAAACAAGCATATTTGCTCATTCGGCCTGAAAATGCTTTTAAGCGCATAAAAACTTACACTCTTGATTTCTGGCTAAATAAAAGCTGTTGCAATGATATTTCCATGCTGAACTGAGTTGTTCTGGGTCAAATATGAAGGCAAACCCACTTTCCCTTCAGTATTTTGCTGCAATTGGCAGAAATCAGCTCATTCGGCCTGAAAATGCTTTTAAGCGCATAAAAACTTACACTCTTGATTTCTGGCTAAATAAAAGCTGTTGCAATGATATTTCCATGCTGAACTGAGTTGTTCTGGGTCAAATATGAAGGCAAACCCACTTTCCCTTCAGTATTTTGCTGCAATTGGCAGAAATCAGCTCATTCGGCCTGAAAATGCTTTTAAGCGCATAAAATCTTACACTCTTGATTTCTGGCTAAATAAAAGCTGTTGCAATGATATTTCCATGCTGAACTGAGTTGTTCTGGGTCAAATATGAAGGCAAACCCACTTTCCCTTCAGTATTTTGCTGCAATTGGCAGAAATCAGCTCATTCGGCCTGAAAATGCTTTTAAGCGCATAAAAACTTACACTCTTGATTTCTGGCTAAATAAAAGCTGTTGCAATGATATTTCCATGCTGAACTGAGTTGTTCTGGGTCAAATATGAAGGCAAACCCACTTTCCCTTCAGTATTTTGCTGCAATTGGCAGAAATCAGCTCATTCGGCCTGAAAATGCTTTTAAGCGCATAAAAACTTACACTCTTGATTTCTGGCTAAATAAAAGCTGTTGCAATGATATTTCCATGCTGAACTGAGTTGTTCTGGGTCAAATATGAAGGCAAACCCACTTTCCCTTCAGTATTTTGCTGCAATTGGCAGAAACAAGCATATTTGCTCATTCGGCCTGAAAATGCTTTTAAGCGCATAAAAACTTACACTCTTGATTTCTGGCTAAATAAAAGCTGTTGCAATGATATTTCCATGCTGAACTGAATTGTTCTGGGTCAAATATGAAGGCAAACCCACTTTCCCTTCAGTATTTTGCTGCAATTGGCAGAAACAAGCATATTTGCTCATTCGGCCTGAAAATGCTTTTAAGCGTATAAAAACTTACACTCTTGATTTCTGGCTAAATAAAAGCTGTTGCAATGATATTTCCATGCTGAACTGAGTTGTTCTGGGTCAAATATGAAGGGAAACCCACTTTCCCTTCAGTATTTTGCTGCAATTGGCAGAAACAAGCATATTTGCTCATTCGGCCTGAAAATGCTTTTAAGCGCATAAAAACTTACACTCTTGATTTCTGGCTAAATAAAAGCTGTTGCAATGATATTTCCATGCTGAACTGAGTTGTTCTGGGTCAAATATGAAGGCAAACCCACTTTCCCTTCAGTATTTTGCTGCAATTGGCAGAAACAAGCATATTTGCTCATTCGGCCTGAAAATGCTTTTAAGCGCATAAAAACTTACACTCTTGATTTCTGGCTAAATAAAAGCTGTTGCAATGATATTTCCATGCTGAACTGAGTTGTTCTGGGTCAAATATGAAGGCAAACCCACGTTCCCTTCAGTATTTTTCTGCAATTGGCAGAAATCAGCTCATTCGGCCTGAAAATGCTTTTAAGCGCATAAAAACTTACACTCTTGATTTCTGGCTAAATAAAAGCTATTGCAATGATATTTCCATGCTGAACTGAGTTGTTCTGGGTCAAATATGAAGGCAAACCCACTTTCCCTTCAGTATTTTGCTGCAATTGGCAGAAACAAGCATATTTGCTCATTCGGCCTGAAAATGCTTTTAAGCGTATAAAAACTTACACTCTTGATTTCTGGCTAAATAAAAGCTGTTGCAATGATATTTCCATGCTGAACTGAGTTGTTCTGGGTCAAATATGAAGGCAAACCCACTTTCCCTTCAGTATTTTGCTGCAATTGGCAGAAACAAGCATATTTGCTCATTCGGCCTGAAAATGCTTTTAAGCGCATAAAAACTTACACTCTTGATTTCTGGCTAAATAAAAGCTGTTGCAATGATATTTCCATGCTGAACTGAGTTGTTCTGGGTCAAATATGAAGGCAAACCCACTTTCCCTTCAGTATTTTGCTGCAATTGGCAGAAACAAGCATATTTGCTCATTCGGCCTGAAAATGCTTTTAAGCGCATAAAAACTTACACTCTTGATTTCTGGCTAAATAAAAGCTGTTGCAATGATATTTCCATGCTGAACTGAGTTGTTCTGGGTCAAATATGAAGGCAAACCCACTTTCCCTTCAGTATTTTGCTGCAATTGGCAGAAATCAGCTCATTCGGCCTGAAAATGCTTTTAAGCGCATAAAAACTTACACTCTTGATTTCTGGCTAAATAAAAGCTGTTGCAATGATATTTCCATGCTGAACTGAGTTGTTCTGGGTCAAATATGAAGGCAAACCCACTTTCCCTTCAGTATTTTGCTGCAATTGGCAGAAATCAGCTCATTCGGCCTGAAAATGCTTTTAAGCGCATAAAATCTTACACTCTTGATTTCTGGCTAAATAAAAGCTGTTGCAATGATATTTCCATGCTGAACTGAGTTGTTCTGGGTCAAATATGAAGGCAAACCCACTTTCCCTTCAGTATTTTGCTGCAATTGGCAGAAATCAGCTCATTCGGCCTGAAAATGCTTTTAAGCGCATAAAAACTTACACTCTTGATTTCTGGCTAAATAAAAGCTGTTGCAATGATATTTCCATGCTGAACTGAGTTGTTCTGGGTCAAATATGAAGGCAAACCCACTTTCCCTTCAGTATTTTGCTGCAATTGGCAGAAACAAGCATATTTGCTCATTCGGCCTGAAAATGCTTTTAAGCGCATAAAAACTTACACTCTTGATTTCTGGCTAAATAAAAGCTGTTGCAATGATATTTCCATGCTGAACTGAGTTGTTCTGGGTCAAATATGAAGGCAAACCCACTTTCCCTTCAGTATTTTGCTGCAATTGGCAGAAATCAGCTAATTCGGCCTGAAAATGCTTTTAAGCGCATAAAAACTTACACTCTTGATTTCTGGCTAAATAAAAGCTGTTGCAATGATATTTCCATGCTGAACTGAGTTGTTCTGGGTCAAATATGAAGGCAAACCCACGTTCCCTTCAGTATTTTTCTGCAATTGGCAGAAATCAGCTCATTCGGCCTGAAAATGCTTTTAAGCGCATAAAAACTTACACTCTTGATTTCTGGCTAAATAAAAGCTGTTGCAATGATATTTCCATGCTGAACTGAGTTGTTCTGGGTCAAATATGAAGGCAAACCCACTTTCCCTTCAGTATTTTGCTGCAATTGGCAGAAACAAGCATATTTGCTCATTCGGCCTGAAAATGCTTTTAAGCGTATAAAAACTTACACTCTTGATTTCTGGCTAAATAAAAGCTGTTGCAATGATATTTCCATGCTGAACTGAGTTGTTCTGGGTCAAATATGAAGGCAAACCCACTTTCCCTTCAGTATTTTGCTGCAATTGGCAGAAACAAGCATATTTGCTCATTCGGCCTGAAAATGCTTTTAAGCGCATAAAAACTTACACTCTTGATTTCTGGCTAAATAAAAGCTGTTGCAATGATATTTCCATGCTGAACTGAGTTGTTCTGGGTCAAATATGAAGGCAAACCCACTTTCCCTTCAGTATTTTGCTGCAATTGGCAGAAACAAGCATATTTGCTCATTCGGCCTGAAAATGCTTTTAAGCGCATAAAAACTTACACTCTTGATTTCTGGCTAAATAAAAGCTGTTGCAATGATATTTCCATGCTGAACTGAGTTGTTCTGGGTCAAATATGAAGGCAAACCCACTTTCCCTTCAGTATTTTGCTGCAATTGGCAGAAATCAGCTCATTCGGCCTGAAAATGCTTTTAAGCGCATAAAAACTTACACTCTTGATTTCTGGCTAAATAAAAGCTGTTGCAATGATATTTCCATGCTGAACTGAGTTGTTCTGGGTCAAATATGAAGGCAAACCCACTTTCCCTTCAGTATTTTGCTGCAATTGGCAGAAATCAGCTCATTCGGCCTGAAAATGCTTTTAAGCGCATAAAATCTTACACTCTTGATTTCTGGCTAAATAAAAGCTGTTGCAATGATATTTCCATGCTGAACTGAGTTGTTCTGGGTCAAATATGAAGGCAAACCCACTTTCCCTTCAGTATTTTGCTGCAATTGGCAGAAATCAGCTCATTCGGCCTGAAAATGCTTTTAAGCGCATAAAAACTTACACTCTTGATTTCTGGCTAAATAAAAGCTGTTGCAATGATATTTCCATGCTGAACTGAGTTGTTCTGGGTCAAATATGAAGGCAAACCCACTTTCCCTTCAGTATTTTGCTGCAATTGGCAGAAACAAGCATATTTGCTCATTCGGCCTGAAAATGCTTTTAAGCGCATAAAAACTTACACTCTTGATTTCTGGCTAAATAAAAGCTGTTGCAATGATATTTCCATGCTGAACTGAGTTGTTCTGGGTCAAATATGAAGGCAAACCCACTTTCCCTTTAGTATTTTGCTGCAATTGGCAGAAATCAGCTCATTCGGCCTGAAAATGCTTTTAAGCGCATAAAATCTTACACTCTTGATTTCTGGCTAAATAAAAGCTGTTGCAATGATATTTCCATGCTGAACTGAGTTGTTCTGGGTCAAATATGAAGGCAAACCCACTTTCCCTTCAGTATTTTGCTGCAATTGGCAGAAATCAGCTCATTCGGCCTGAAAATGCTTTTAAGCGCATAAAATCTTACACTCTTGATTTCTGGCTAAATAAAAGCTGTTGCAATGATATTTCCATGCTGAACTGAGTTGTTCTGGGTCAAATATGAAGGCAAACCCACTTTCCCTTCAGTATTTTGCTGCAATTGGCAGAAATCAGCTCATTCGGCCTGAAAATGCTTTTAAGCGCATAAAAACTTACACTCTTGATTTCTGGCTAAATAAAAGCTGTTGCAATGATATTTCCATGCTGAACTGAGTTGTTCTGGGTCAAATATGAAGGCAAACCCACTTTCCCTTCAGTATTTTGCTGCAATTGGCAGAAACAAGCATATTTGCTCATTCGGCCTGAAAATGCTTTTAAGCACATAAAAACTTACACTCTTGATTTCTGGCTAAATAAAAGCTGTTGCAATGATATTTCCATGCTGAACTGAATTGTTCTGGGTCAAATATGAAGGCAAACCCACTTTCCCTTCAGTATTTTGCTGCAATTGGCAGAAACAAGCATATTTGCTCATTCGGCCTGAAAATGCTTTTAAGCGTATAAAAACTTACACTCTTGATTTCTGGCTAAATAAAAGCTGTTGCAATGATATTTCCATGCTGAACTGAGTTGTTCTGGGTCAAATATGAAGGCAAACCCACTTTCCCTTCAGTATTTTGCTGCAATTGGCAGAAACAAGCATATTTGCTCATTCGGCCTGAAAATGCTTTTAAGCGCATAAAAACTTACACTCTTGATTTCTGGCTAAATAAAAGCTGTTGCAATGATATTTCCATGCTGAACTGAGTTGTTCTGGGTCAAATATGAAGGCAAACCCACTTTCCCTTCAGTATTTTGCTGCAATTGGCAGAAACAAGCATATTTGCTCATTCGGCCTGAAAATGCTTTTAAGCGCATAAAAATTTACACTCTTGATTTCTGGCTAAATAAAAGCTGTTGCAATGATATTTCCATGCTGAACTGAGTTGTTCTGGGTCAAATATGAAAGCAAACCCACTTTCCCTTCAGTATTTTGCTGCAATTGGCAGAAACAAGCATATTTGCTCATTCGGCCTGAAAATGCTTTTAAGCGCATAAAAACTTACACTCTTGATTTCTGGCTAAATAAAAGATGTTGCAATGATATTTCCATGCTGAACTGAGTTGTTCTGGGTCAAATATGAAGGCAAACCCACTTTCCCTTCAGTATTTTGCTGCAATTGGCAGAAATCAGCTAATTCGGCCTGAAAATGCTTTTAAGCGCATAAAAACTTACACTCTTGATTTCTGGCTAAATAAAAGCTGTTGCAATGATATTTCCATGCTGAACTGAGTTGTTCTGGGTCAAATGTGAAGGCAAACCCACTTTCCCTTCAGTATTTTGCTGCAATTGGCAGAAACAAGCATATTTGCTCATTCGGCCTGAAAATGCTTTTAAGCGCATAAAAACTTACACTCTTGATTTCTGGCTAAATAAAAGCTGTTGCAATGATATTTCCATGCTGAACTGAGTTGTTCTGGGTCAAATATGAAGGCAAACCCACTTTCCCTTCAGTATTTTGCTGCAATTGGCAGAAATCAGCTCATTCGGCCTGAAAATGCTTTTAAGCGCATAAAAACTTACACTCTTGATTTCTGGCTAAATAAAAGCTGTTGCAATGATATTTCCATGCTGAACTGAGTTGTTCTGGGTCAAATATGAAGGCAAACCCACTTTCCCTTCAGTATTTTGCTGCAATTGGCAGAAATCAGCTCATTCGGCCTGAAAATGCTTTTAAGCGCATAAAAACTTACACTCTTGATTTCTGGCTAAATAAAAGCTGTTGCAATGATATTTCCATGCTGAACTGAGTTGTTCTGGGTCAAATATGAAGGCAAACCCACTTTCCCTTCAGTATTTTGCTGCAATTGGCAGAAATCAGCTCATTCGGCCTGAAAATGCTTTTAAGCGCATAAAATCTTACACTCTTGATTTCTGGCTAAATAAAAGCTGTTGCAATGATATTTCCATGCTGAACTGAGTTGTTCTGGGTCAAATATGAAGGCAAACCCACTTTCCCTTCAGTATTTTGCTGCAATTGGCAGAAATCAGCTCATTCGGCCTGAAAATGCTTTTAAGCGCATAAAAACTTACACTCTTGATTTCTGGCTAAATAAAAGCTGTTGCAATGATATTTCCATGCTGAACTGAGTTGTTCTGGGTCAAATATGAAGGCAAACCCACTTTCCCTTCAGTATTTTGCTGCAATTGGCAGAAACAAGCATATTTGCTCATTCGGCCTGAAAATGCTTTTAAGCGCATAAAAACTTACACTCTTGATTTCTGGCTAAATAAAAGCTGTTGCAATGATATTTCCATGCTGAACTGAATTGTTCTGGGTCAAATATGAAGGCAAACCCACTTTCCCTTCAGTATTTTGCTGCAATTGGCAGAAACAAGCATATTTGCTCATTCGGCCTGAAAATGCTTTTAAGCGTATAAAAACTTACACTCTTGATTTCTGGCTAAATAAAAGCTGTTGCAATGATATTTCCATGCTGAACTGAGTTGTTCTGGGTCAAATATGAAGGCAAACCCACTTTCCCTTCAGTATTTTGCTGCAATTGGCAGAAACAAGCATATTTGCTCATTCGGCCTGAAAATGCTTTTAAGCGCATAAAAACTTACACTCTTGATTTCTGGCTAAATAAAAGCTGTTGCAATGATATTTCCATGCTGAACTGAATTGTTCTGGGTCAAATATGAAGGCAAACCCACTTTCCCTTCAGTATTTTGCTGCAATTGGCAGAAACAAGCATATTTGCTCATTCGGCCTGAAAATGCTTTTAAGCGCATAAAAATTTACACTCTTGATTTCTGGCTAAATAAAAGCTGTTGCAATGATATTTCCATGCTGAACTGAGTTGTTCTGGGTCAAATATGAAGGCAAACCCACTTTCCCTTCAGTATTTTGCTGCAATTGGCAGAAACAAGCATATTTGCTCATTCGGCCTGAAAATGCTTTTAAGCGCATAAAAACTTACACTCTTGATTTCTGGCTAAATAAAAGCTGTTGCAATGATATTTCCATGCTGAACTGAGTTGTTCTGGGTCAAATATGAAGGCAAACCCACTTTCCCTTCAGTATTTTGCTGCAATTGGCAGAAACAAGCATATTTGCTCATTCGGCCTGAAAATGCTTTTAAGCGCATAAAAACTTACACTCTTGATTTCTGGCTAAATAAAAGCTGTTGCAATGATATTTCCATGCTGAACTGAATTGTTCTGGGTCAAATATGTAGGCAAACCCACTTTCCCTTCAGTATTTTGCTGCAATTGGCAGAAACAAGCATATTTGCTCATTCGGCCTGAAAATGCTTTTAAGCGCATAAAAACTTACACTCTTGATTTCTGGCTAAATAAAAGCTGTTGCAATGATATTTCCATGCTGAACTGAGTTGTTCTGGGTCAAATATGAAGGCAAACCCACTTTCCCTTCAGTATTTTGCTGCAATTGGCAGAAACAAGCATATTTGCTCATTCGGCCTGAAAATGCTTTTAAGCGCATAAAAACTTACACTCTTGATTTCTGGCTAAATAAAAGCTGTTGCAATGATATTTCCATGCTGAACTGAATTGTTCTGGGTCAAATATGTAGGCAAACCCACTTTCCCTTCAGTATTTTGCTGCAATTGGCAGAAACAAGCATATTTGCTCATTCGGCCTGAAAATGCTTTTAAGCGCATAAAAACTTACACTCTTGATTTCTGGCTAAAAAAAAGCTGTTGCAATGATATTTCCATGCTGAACTGAGTTGTTCTGGGTCAAATATGAAGGCAAACCCACTTTCCCTTCAGTATTTTGCTGCAATTGACAGAAACAAGCATATTTGCTCATTCGGCCTGAAAATGCTTTTAAGCGCATAAAAACTTACACTCTTGATTTCTGGCTAAATAAAAGCTGTTGCAATGATATTTCCATGCTGAACTGAGTTGTTCTGGGTCAAATATGAAGGCAAACCCACTTTCCCTTCAGTATTTTGCTGCAATTGGCAGAAACAAGCATATTTGCTCATTCGGCCTGAAAATGCTTTTAAGCGCATCAAAACTTACACTCTTGATTTCTGGCTAAATAAAAGCTGTTGCAATGATATTTCCATGCTGAACTGAGTTGTTCTGGGTCAAATATGAAGGCAAACCCACTTTCCCTTCAGTATTTTGCTGCAATTGGCAGAAATCAGCTCATTCGGCCTGAAAATGCTTTTAAGCGCATAAAAACTTACACTCTTGATTTCTGGCTAAATAAAAGCTGTTGCAATGATATTTCCATGCTGAACTTAGTTGTTCTGGGTCAAATATGAAGGCAAACCCACTTTCCCTTCAGTATTTTGCTGCAATTGGCAGAAATCAGCTCATTCGGCCTGAAAATGCTTTTAAGCGCATAAAAACTTACACTCTTGATTTCTGGCTAAATAAAAGCTGTTGCAATGATATTTCCATGCTGAACTGAGTTGTTCTGGGTCAAATATGAAGGCAAACCCACTTTCCCTTCAGTATTTTGCTGCAATTGGCAGAAACAAGCATATTTGCTCATTCGGCCTGAAAATGCTTTTAAGCGCATAAAAACTTACACTCTTGATTTCTGGCTAAATAAAAGCTGTTGCAATGATATTTCCATGCTGAACTGAATTGTTCTGGGTCAAATATGAAGGCAAACCCACTTTCCCTTCAGTATTTTGCTGCAATTGGCAGAAACAAGCATATTTGCTCATTCGGCCTGAAAATGCTTTTAAGCGCATAAAAACTTACACTCTTGATTTCTGGCTAAATAAAAGCTGTTGCAATGATATTTCCATGCTGAACTGAATTGTTCTGGGTCAAATATGAAGGCAAACCCACTTTCCCTTCAGTATTTTGCTGCAATTGGCAGAAACAAGCATATTTGCTCATTCGGCCTGAAAATGCTTTTAAGCGCATCAAAACTTACACTCTTGATTTCTGGCTAAATAAAAGCTGTTGCAATGATATTTCCATGCTGAACTGAGTTGTTCTGGGTCAAATATGAAGGCAAACCCACTTTCCCTTCAGTATTTTGCTGCAATTGGCAGAAATCAGCTAATTCGGCCTGAAAATGCTTTTAAGCGCATAAAAACTTACACTCTTGATTTCTGGCTAAATAAAAGCTGTTGCAATGATATTTCCATGCTGAACTGAGTTGTTCTGGGTCAAATATGAAGGCAAACCCACTTTCCCTTCAGTATTTTGCTGCAATTGGCAGAAACAAGCATATTTGCTCATTCGGCCTGAAAATGCTTTTAAGCGCATAAAAACTTACACTCTTGATTTCTGGCTAAATAAAAGCTGTTGCAATGATATTTCCATGCTGAACTGAGTTGTTCTGGGTCAAATATGAAGGCAAACCCACTTTCCCTTCAGTATTTTGCTGCAATTGGCAGAAATCAGCTCATTCGGCCTGAAAATGCTTTTAAGCGCATCAAAACTTACACTCTTGATTTCTGGCTAAATAAAAGCTGTTGCAATGATATTTCCATGCTGAACTGAGTTGTTCTGGGTCAAATATGAAGGCAAACCCACTTTCCCTTCAGTATTTTGCTGCAATTGGCAGAAACAAGCATATTTGCTCATTCGGCCTGAAAATGCTTTTAAGCGCATAAAAACTTACACTCTTGATTTCTGGCTAAATAAAAGCTGTTGCAATGATATTTCCATGCTGAACTGAATTGTTCTGGGTCAAATATGAAGGCAAACCCACTTTCCCTTCAGTATTTTGCTGCAATTGGCAGAAAAAAGCATATTTGCTCATTCGGCCTGAAAATGCTTTTAAGCGCATAAAAACTTACACTCTTGATTTCTGGCTAAATAAAAGCTGTTGCAATGATATTTCCATGCTGAACTGAATTGTTCTGGGTCAAATATGAAGGCAAACCCACTTTCCCTTCAGTATTTTGCTGCAATTGGCAGAAACAAGCATATTTGCTCATTCGGCCTGAAAATGCTTTTAAGCGCATAAAAACTTACACTCTTGATTTCTGGCTAAATAAAAGCTGTTGCAATCATATTTCCATGCTGAACTGAGTTGTTCTGGGTCAAATATGAAGGCAAACCCACTTTCCCTTCAGTATTTTGCTGCAATTGGCAAAAATCAGCTCATTCGGCCTGAAAATGCTTTTAAGCGCATAAAAACTTACACTCTTGATTTCTGGCTAAATAAAAGCTGTTGCAATGATATTTCCATGCTGAACTGAGTTGTTCTGGGTCAAATATGAAGGCAAACCCACTTTCCCTTCAGTATTTTGCTGCAATTGGCAGAAATCAGCTCATTCGGCCTGAAAATGCTTTTAAGCGCATAAAATCTTACACTCTTGATTTCTGGCTAAATAAAAGCTGTTGCAATGATATTTCCATGCTGAACTGAGTTGTTCTGGGTCAAATATGAAGGCAAACCCACTTTCCCTTCAGTATTTTGCTGCAATTGGCAGAAATCAGCTCATTCGGCCTGAAAATGCTTTTAAGCGCATAAAAACTTACACTCTTGATTTCTGGCTAAATAAAAGCTGTTGCAATGATATTTCCATGCTGAACTGAGTTGTTCTGGGTCAAATATGAAGGCAAACCCACTTTCCCTTCAGTATTTTGCTGCAATTGGCAGAAACAAGCATATTTGCTCATTCGGCCTGAAAATGCTTTTAAGCGCATAAAAACTTACACTCTTGATTTCTGGCTAAATAAAAGCTGTTGCAATGATATTTCCATGCTGAACTGAATTGTTCTGGGTCAAATATGTAGGCAAACCCACTTTCCCTTCAGTATTTTGCTGCAATTGGCAGAAACAAGCATATTTGCTCATTCGGCCTGAAAATGCTTTTAAGCGCATAAAAACTTACACTCTTGATTTCTGGCTAAATAAAAGCTGTTGCAATGATATTTCCATGCTGAACTGAGTTGTTCTGGGTCAAATATGAAGGCAAACCCACTTTCCCTTCAGTATTTTGCTGCAATTGGCAGAAACAAGCATATTTGCTCATTCGGCCTGAAAATGCTTTTAAGCGCATAAAAACTTACACTCTTGATTTCTGGCTAAATAAAAGCTGTTGCAATGATATTTCCATGCTGAACTGAGTTGTTCTGGGTCAAATATGAAGGCAAACCCACTTTCCCTTCAGTATTTTGCTGCAATTGGCAGAAATCAGCTCATTCGGCCTGAAAATGCTTTTAAGCGCATAAAAACTTACACTCTTGATTTCTGGCTAAATAAAAGCTGTTGCAATGATATTTCCATGCTGAACTGAGTTGTTCTGGGTCAAATATGAAGGCAAACCCACTTTCCCTTCAGTATTTTGCTGCAATTGGCAGAAACAAGCATATTTGCTCATTCGCCCTGAAAATGCTTTTAAGCGCATAAAAACTTACACTCTTGATTTCTGGCTAAATAAAAGCTGTTGCAATGATATTTCCATGCTGAACTGAATTGTTCTGGGTCAAATATGAAGGCAAACCCACTTTCCCTTCAGTATTTTGCTGCAATTGGCAGAAACAAGCATATTTGCTCATTCGGCTTGAAAATGCT
>NW_027125308.1:0-117450 GCF_033026475.1 Channa argus
GAAAGTGGGTTTGCCTTCTGAGGGAAAGTGGGTTTGCCTTCTAGTTGACAGAACAACTCAGTTCAGCATGGAAATATCATTGCAAACAGCTTTTATTTAGCCAGAAATCAAGAGTGTAAGTTTTTATGCGCTTAAAAGCATTTTCAAGGCGAATGAGCAAATATGCTTGTTTCTGCCAATTGCAGCATAATACTGAAAGGAAAGTGGGTTTGCCTTCATAGTTGACCCAGAACAACTCAGTTCAGCATGGAAATATCATTGCAACAGCTTTTATTTAGCCAGAAATCAAGAGTGTAAGTTTTTATGCGCTTAAAAGCATTTTCAGGCCGAATGAGCAAATATGCTTGTTTCTCCAATGCAGCAAAATACTGAAAGGGAAAGTGGGTTTGCCTTCATAGTTGACCCAGAACAACTCAGTTCAGCATGGAAATATCATTGCAACAGCTTTTATTTAGCCAGAAATCAAGAGTGTAAGTTTTTATGCGCTTAAAAGCATTTTCAGGCCGAATGGCAATATGCTATTTCTGCCAATTGCAGCAAAATACTGAAGGAAAAGTGGGTTTGCCTTCATAGTTGACCCAGAACAACTCAGTTCAGATGGAAATATCATTGCAACAGCTTTTATTTAGCCAGAAATCAAGAGTTAAGTTTTTATGCGCTTAAAAGCATTTTCAGGCCGAATAAGCAAATATGCTTGTTTCTGCCAATTGCAGCAAAATATTGAAAGGAAAGTGGGTTTGCCTTCATAGTTGACCAGAACAACTCGTTCAGCATGGAAATATCATTGCAACAGCTTTTATTTAGCCAGAAATCAAGAGTGTAAGTTTTTATGCGCTTAAAAGCATTTTCAGGCCGAATGAGCAAATATGCTTGTTTCTGCAATTGCAGCAAAATACTGAAAGGAAAGTGGGTTGCCTTCATAGTTGACCCAGAACAACTCAGTTCAGCATGGAAATATCATTGCAACAGCTTTTATTTAGCCAGAAATCAAGAGTGTAAGTTTTTATGCGCTTAAAAGCATTTTCAGGCCGAATGAGCTGATTTCTGCGAATGCAGCAAAATACTGAAAGGAAAGTGGGTTTGCCTTCATAGTTGACCCAGAACAACTCAGTTCAGCATGGAAATATCATTGCAACAGCTTTTTATTTAGCCAGAAATCAAGAGTGTAAGTTTTTATGCGCTTAAAAGCATTTTCAGGCCGAATAGCAAATATGCTTGTTTCTGCCAATTGCAGCAAAATACTGAAGGAAAGTGGGTTTGCCTTCATAGTTGACCCAGAACAACTCAGTCAGCATGGAAATATCATTGCAACAGCTTTTATTTAGCCAGAAATCAAGAGTGTAAGTTTTTATGCGCTTAAAAGCATTTTCAGGCCGAATGAGCAAATATGCTTGTTTCTGCCAATTGCAGCAAAATACTGAAAGGAAAGTGGGTTTGCCTTCATAGTTGACCCAGAACAACTCAGTTCAGCATGGAAATATCATTGCAACAGCTTTTATTTAGCCAGAAATCAAGAGTGTAAGTTTTTATGCGCTTAAAAGCATTTTCAGGCCGAATGAGCTGATTTCTGCGAAATGCAGCAAAATACTGAAGGGAAAGTGGGGTTTGCCTTCATAGTTGACCACAGAACAACTCAGTTCAGCATGAGAAATATCATTGCAACAGCTTTTATTTAGCCAGAAATCAAGAGTGTAAGTTTTTATGCGCTTTAAAAGCATTTTCAGGCGAATGAGCTGATTTCTGCCAAAGCAGCAAATACTGAAGGGAAAGTGGGTTTGCCTTCATAGTTGACCCAGAACAACTCAGTTCAGCATGGAAATATCATTGCAACAGCTTTTATTTAGCCAGAAATCAAGAGTGTAAGTTTTTATGCGCTTAAAAGCATTTTCAGGCCGAATGAGCAAATATGCTTGTTTCTGCCAATTGCAGCAAAATACTGAAAGGAAAGTGGGTTTGCCTTCATAGTTGACCCAGAAACAACTCAGTTCAGCATGGAAATATCATTGCAACAGCTTTTATTTAGCCAGAAATCAAGAGTGTAAGTTTTTATGCGCTTAAAAGCATTTTCAGGCCGAATGAGCAAATATGCTTGTTTCTGCCAATTGCAGCAAAATACTGAAAGGAAAGTGGGTTTGCCTTCATAGTTGACCAGAACAACTCAGTTCAGCATGGAAATATCATTGCAACAGCTTTTATTTAGCCAGAAATCAAGAGTGTAAGTTTTTATGCGCTTAAAAGCATTTTCAGGCCGAATGAGCAAATATGCTTGTTTCTGCCAATTGCAGCAAAATACTGAAAGGAAAGTGGGTTTGCCTTCATAGTTGACCCAGAACAACTCAGTTCAGCATGGAAATATCATTGCAACAGCTTTTATTTAGCCAGAAATCAAGAGTGTAAGTTTTTATGCGCTTAAAAGCATTTTCAGGCCGAATGAGCTGATTTCTGCCAAATGCAGCAAAATACTGAAGGGAAAGTGGTTTGCCTTCATAGTTGACCCAGAACAACTCAGTTCAGCATGGAAATATCATTGCAACAGCTTTTATTTAGCCAGAAATCAAGAGTGTAAGTTTTTATGCGCTTAAAAGCATTTTCAGGCCGAATGAGCAAATATGCTTGTTTCTGCCAATTGCAGCAAAATACTGAAAGGAAAGTGGGTTTGCCTTCATAGTTGACCCAGAACAACTCAGTTCAGCATGGAAATATCATTGCAACAGCTTTTATTTAGCCAGAAATCAAGAGTGTAAGTTTTTATGCGCTTAAAAGCATTTTCAGGCCGAATGAGCAAATATGCTTGTTTCTGCCAATTGCAGCAAAATACTGAAAGGAAAGTGGGTTTGCCTTCATAGTTGACCCAGAACAACTCAGTTCAGCATGGAAATATCATTGCAACAGCTTTTATTTAGCCAGAAATCAAGAGTGTAAGTTTTTATGCGCTTAAAAGCATTTTCAGGCCGAATGAGCAAATATGCTTGTTTCTGCCAATTGCAGCAAAATACTGAAAGGAAAGTGGGTTTGCCTTCATAGTTGACCCAGAACAACTCAGTTCAGCATGGAAATATCATTGCAACAGCTTTTATTTAGCCAGAAATCAAGAGTGTAAGTTTTATGCGCTTAAAAGCATTTTCAGGCCGAATGAGCAAATATGCTTGTTTCTGCCAATTGCAGCAAAATACTGAAAGGAAAGTGGGTTTGCCTTCATAGTTGACCCAGAACAACTCAGTTCAGCATGGAAATATCATTGCAACAGCTTTTATTTAGCCAGAAATCAAGAGTGTAAGTTTTTATGCGCTTAAAAGCATTTTCAGGCCGAATGAGCAAATATGCTTGTTTCTGCCAATTGCAGCAAAATACTGAAAGGAAAGTGGGTTTGCCTTCATAGTTGACCCAGAACAACTCAGTTCAGCATGGAAATATCATTGCAACAGCTTTTATTTAGCCAGAAATCAAGAGTGTAAGTTTTTATGCGCTTAAAAGCATTTTCAGGCCGAATGAGCAAATATGCTTGTTTCTGCCAATTGCAGCAAAATACTGAAAGGAAAGTGGGTTTGCCTTCATAGTTGACCCAGAACAACTCAGTTCAGCATGGAAATATCATTGCAACAGCTTTTATTTAGCCAGAAATCAAGAGTGTAAGTTTTTATGCGCTTAAAAGCATTTTCAGGCCGAATGAGCTGATTTCTGCCAATGCAGCAAAATACTGAAGGAAAGTGGGTTGCCTTCATAGTTGACCCAGAACAACTCAGTTCAGCATGGAAATATCATTGCAACAGCTTTTATTTAGCCAGAAATCAAGAGTGTAAGTTTTTATGCGCTTAAAAGCATTTTCAGGCCGAATGAGCAAATATGCTTGTTTCTGCCAATTGCAGCAAAATACTGAAAGGAAAGTGGGTTTGCCTTCATAGTTGACCCAGAACAACTCAGTTCAGCATGGAAATATCATTGCAACAGCTTTTATTTAGCCAGAAATCAAGAGTGTAAGTTTTTATGCGCTTAAAAGCATTTTCAGCCGAATGAGCAAATATGCTTGTTTCTGCCAATTGCAGCAAAATACTGAAAGGAAAGTGGGTTTGCCTTCATAGTTGACCCAGAACAACTCAGTTCAGCATGGAAATATCATTGCAACAGCTTTTATTTAGCCAGAAATCAAGAGTGTAAGTTTTTATGCGCTTAAAAGCATTTTCAGGCCGAATGAGCAAATATGCTTGTTTCTGCCAATTGCAGCAAAATACTGAAAGGAAAGTGGGTTTGCCTTCATAGTTGACCCAGAACAACTCAGTTCAGCATGGAAATATCATTGCAACAGCTTTTATTTAGCCAGAAATCAAGAGTGTAAGTTTTTATGCGCTTAAAAGCATTTTCAGGCCGAATGAGCAAATATGCTTGTTTCTGCCAATTGCAGCAAAATACTGAAAGGAAAGTGGGTTTGCCTTCATAGTTGACCCAGAACAACTCAGTTCAGCATGGAAATATCATTGCAACAGCTTTTATTTAGCCAGAAATCAAGAGTGTAAGTTTTTATGTGCTTAAAAGCATTTTCAGGCCGAATCAGCTGATTTCTGCCAAATGCAGCAAAATACTGAAGGGAAAGTGGGTTTGCCTTCATAGTTGACCCAGAACAACTCAGTTCAGCATGGAAATATCATTGCAACAGCTTTTATTTAGCCAGAAATCAAGAGTGTAAGTTTTTATGCGCTTAAAAGCATTTTCAGGCCGAATGAGCAAATATGCTTGTTTCTGCCAATTGCAGCAAAATACTGAAAGGAAAGTGGGTTTGCCTTCATAGTTGACCCAGAACAACTCAGTTCAGCATGGAAATATCATTGCAACAGCTTTTATTTAGCCAGAAATCAAGAGTGTAAGTATTTATGCGCTTAAAAGCATTTTCAGGCCGAATGAGCAAATATGCTTGTTTCTGCCAATTGCAGCAAAATACTGAAAGGAAAGTGGGTTTGCCTTCATAGTTGACCCAGAACAACTCAGTTCAGCATGGAAATATCATTGCAACAGCTTTTATTTAGCCAGAAATCAAGAGTGTAAGTTTTTATGCGCTTAAAAGCATTTTCAGGCCGAATGAGCAAATATGCTTGTTTCTGCCAATTGCAGCAAAATACTGAAAGGAAAGTGGGTTTGCCTTCAAAGTTGACCAAGAACAACTCAGTTCAGCATGGAAATATCATTGCAACAGCTTTTATTTAGCCAGAAATCAAGAGTGTAAGTTTTTATGCGCTTAAAAGCATTTTCAGGCCGAATGAGCAAATATTCTTGTTTCTGCCAATTGCAGCAAAATACTGAAAGGAAAGTGGGTTTGCCTTCATAGTTGACCCAGAACAACTCAGTTCAGCATGGAAATATCATTGCAACAGCTTTTATTTAGCCAGAAATCAAGAGTGTAAGTTTTTATGCGCTTAAAAGCATTTTCAGGCCGAATGAGCAAATATGCTTGTTTCTGCCAATTGCAGCAAAATACTGAAAGGAAAGTGGGTTTGCCTTCATAGTTGACCCAGAACAACTCAGTTCAGCATGGAAATATCATTGCAACAGCTTTTATTTAGCCAGAAATCAAGAGTGTAAGTTTTTATGCGCTTAAAAGCATTTTCAGGCCGAATGAGCTGATTTCTGCGAAATGCAGCAAAATACTGAAGGGAAAGTGGGTTTGCCTTCATAGTTGACCCAGAACAACTCAGTTCAGCATGGAAATATCATTGCAACAGCTTTTATTTAGCCAGAAATCAAGAGTGTAAGTTTTTATGCGCTTAAAAGCATTTTCAGGCCGAATGAGCAAATATGCTTGTTTCTGCCAATTGCAGCAAAATACTGAAAGGAAAGTGGGTTTGCCTTCATAGTTGACCCAGAACAACTCAGTTCAGCATGGAAATATCATTGCAACAGCTTTTATTTAGCCAGAAATCAAGAGTTTAAGTTTTTATGCGCTTAAAAGCATTTTCAGGCCGAATAAGCAAATATGCTTGTTTCTGCCAATTGCAGCAAATTATTGAAAGGAAAGTGGGTTTGCCTTCATAGTTGACCCAGAACAACTCAGTTCAGCATGGAAATATCATTGCAACAGCTTTTATTTAGCCAGAAATCAAGAGTGTAAGTTTTTATGCGCTTAAAAGCATTTTCAGGCCGAATGAGCTGATTTCTGCGAAATGCAGCAAAATACTGAAGGGAAAGTGGGTTTGCCTTCATAGTTGACCCAGAACAACTCAGTTCAGCATGGAAATATCATTGCAACAGCTTTTATTTAGCCAGAAATCAAGAGTGTAAGTTTTTATGCGCTTAAAAGCATTTTCAGGCCGAATCAGCTGATTTCTGCCAAATGCAGCAAAATACTGAAGGGAAAGTGGGTTTGCCTTCATAGTTGACCCAGAACAACTCAGTTCAGCATGGAAATATCATTGCAACAGCTTTTATTTAGCCAGAAATCAAGAGTGTAAGTTTTTATGCGCTTAAAAGCATTTTCAGGCCGAATGAGCAAATATGCTTGTTTCTGCCAATTGCAGCAAAATACTGAAAGGAAAGTGGGTTTGCCTTCATAGTTGACCCAGAACAACTCAGTTCAGCATGGAAATATCATTGCAACAGCTTTTATTTAGCCAGAAATCAAGAGTGTAAGTTTTTATGCGCTTAAAAGCATTTTCAGGCCGAATGAGCAAATATGCTTGTTTCTGCCAATTGCAGCAAAATACTGAAAGGAAAGTGGGTTTGCCTTCATAGTTGACCCAGAACAACTCAGTTCAGCATGGAAATATCATTGCAACAGCTTTTATTTAGCCAGAAATCAAGAGTGTAAGTTTTTATGCGCTTAAAAGCATTTTCAGGCCGAATGAGCAAATATTCTTGTTTCTGCCAATTGCAGCAAAATACTGAAAGGAAAGTGGGTTTGCCTTCATAGTTGACCCAGAACAACTCAGTTCAGCATGGAAATATCATTGCAACAGCTTTTATTTAGCCAGAAATCAAGAGTTTAAGTTTTTATGCGCTTAAAAGCATTTTCAGGCCGAATGAGCAAATATGCTTGTTTCTGCCAATTGCAGCAAAATATTGAAAGGAAAGTGGGTTTGCCTTCATAGTTGACCCAGAAAAACTCAGTTCAGCATGGAAATATCATTACAACAGCTTTTATTTAGCCAGAAATCAAGAGTGTAAGTTTTTATGCGCTTAAAAGCATTTTCAGGCCGAATGAGCTGATTTCTGCGAAATGCAGCAAAATACTGAAGGGAAAGTGGGTTTGCCTTCATAGTTGACCCAGAACAACTCAGTTCAGCATGGAAATATCATTGCAACAGCTTTTATTTAGCCAGAAATCAAGAGTGTAAGTTTTTATGCGCTTAAAAGCATTTTCAGGCCGAATGAGCAAATATGCTTGTTTCTGCCAATTGCAGCAAAATACTGAAAGGAAAGTGGGTTTGCCTTCATAGATGACCCAGAACAACTCAGTTCAGCATGGAAATATCATTGCAACAGCTTTTATTTAGCCAGAAATCAAGAGTGTAAGTTTTTATGCGCTTAAAAGCATTTTCAGGCCGAATGAGCAAATATGCTTGTTTCTGCCAATTGCAGCAAAATACTGAAAGGAAAGTGGGTTTGCCTTCATAGTTGACCCAGAACAACTCAGTTCAGCATGGAAATATCATTGCAACAGCTTTTATTTAGCCAGAAATCAAGAGTGTAAGTTTTTATGCGCTTAAAAGCATTTTCAGGCCGAATGAGCAAATATGCTTGTTTCTGCCAATTGCAGCAAAATACTGAAAGGAAAGTGGGTTTGCCTTCATAGTTGACCCAGAACAACTCAGTTCAGCATGGAAATATCATTGCAACAGCTTTTATTTAGCCAGAAATCAAGAGTGTAAGTTTTTATGCGCTTAAAAGCATTTTCAGGCCGAATGAGCAAATATGCTTGTTTCTGCCAATTGCAGCAAAATACTGAAAGGAAAGTGGGTTTGCCTTCATAGTTGACCCAGAACAACTCAGTTCAGCATGGAAATATCATTGCAACAGCTTTTATTTAGCCAGAAATCAAGAGTGTAAGTTTTTATGCGCTTAAAAGCATTTTCAGGCCGAATGAGCAAATATGCTTGTTTCTGCCAATTGCAGCAAAATACTGAAAGGAAAGTGGGTTTGCCTTCATAGTTGACCCAGAACAACTCAGTTCAGCATGGAAATATCATTGCAACAGCTTTTATTTAGCCAGAAATCAAGAGTGTAAGTTTTTATGTGCTTAAAAGCATTTTCAGGCCGAATCAGCTGATTTCTGCCAAATGCAGCAAAATACTGAAGGGAAAGTGGGTTTGCCTTCATAGTTGACCCAGAACAACTCAGTTCAGCATGGAAATATCATTGCAACAGCTTTTATTTAGCCAGAAATCAAGAGTGTAAGTTTTTATGCGCTTAAAAGCATTTTCAGGCCGAATGAGCAAATATGCTTGTTTCTGCCAATTGCAGCAAAATACTGAAAGGAAAGTGGGTTTGCCTTCATAGTTGACCCAGAACAACTCAGTTCAGCATGGAAATATCATTGCAACAGCTTTTATTTAGCCAGAAATCAAGAGTGTAAGTTTTTATGCGCTTAAAAGCATTTTCAGGCCGAATGAGCAAATATGCTTGTTTCTGCCAATTGCAGCAAAATACTGAAAGGAAAGTGGGTTTGCCTTCATAGTTGACCCAGAACAACTCAGTTCAGCATGGAAATATCATTGCAACAGCTTTTATTTAGCCAGAAATCAACAGTTTAAGTTTTTATGCGCTTAAAAGCATTTTCAGGCCGAATAAGCAAATATGCTTGTTTCTGCCAATTGCAGCAAAATATTGAAAGGAAAGTGGGTTTGCCTTCATAGTTGACCCAGAACAACTCAGTTCAGCATGGAAATATCATTGCAACAGCTTTTATTTAGCCAGAAATCAAGAGTGTAAGTTTTTATGCGCTTAAAAGCATTTTCAGGCCGAATGAGCAAATATGCTTGTTTCTGCCAATTGCAGCAAAATACTGAAAGGAAAGTGGGTTTGCCTTCATAGATGACCCAGAACAACTCAGTTCAGCATGGAAATATCATTGCAACAGCTTTTATTTAGCCAGAAATCAAGAGTGTAAGTTTTTATGCGCTTAAAAGCATTTTCAGGCCGAATGAGCAAATATGCTTGTTTCTGCCAATTGCAGCAAAATACTGAAAGGAAAGTGGGTTTGCCTTCATAGTTGACCCAGAACAACTCAGTTCAGCATGGAAATATCATTGCAACAGCTTTTATTTAGCCAGAAATCAAGAGTGTAAATTTTTATGCGCTTAAAAGCATTTTCAGGCCGAATGAGCTGATTTCTGCTAAATGCAGCAAAATACTGAAGGGAAAGTGGGTTTGCCTTCATAGTTGACCCAGAACAACTCAGTTCAGCATGGAAATATCATTGCAACAGCTTTTATTTAGCCAGAAATCAAGAGTGTAAGTTTTTATGCGCTTAAAAGCATTTTCAGGCCGAATGAGCAAATATGCTTGTTTCTGCCAATTGCAGCAAAATACTGAAAGGAAAGTGGGTTTGCCTTCATAGTTGACCCAGAACAACTCAGTTCAGCATGGAAATATCATTGCAACAGCTTTTATTTAGCCAGAAATCAAGAGTGTAAGTTTTTATGCGCTTAAAAGCATTTTCAGGCCGAATGAGCTGATTTCTGCCAAATGCAGCAAAATACTGAAGGGAAAGTGGGTTTGCCTTCATAGTTGACCCAGAACAACTCAGTTCAGCATGGAAATATCATTGCAACAGCTTTTATTTAGCCAGAAATCAAGAGTGTAAGTTTTTATGCGCTTAAAAGCATTTTCAGGCCGAATCAGCTGATTTCTGCCAAATGCAGCAAAATACTGAAGGGAAAGTGGGTTTGCCTTCATAGTTGACCCAGAACAACTCAGTTCAGCATGGAAATATCATTGCAACAGCTTTTATTTAGCCAGAAATCAAGAGTGTGAGTTTTTATGCGCTTAAAAGCATTTTCAGGCCGAATGAGCAAATATGCTTGTTTCTGCCAATTGCAGCAAAATACTGAAAGGAAAGTGGGTTTGCCTTCATAGTTGACCCAGAACAACTCAGTTCAGCATGGAAATATCATTGCAACAGCTTTTATTTAGCCAGAAATCAAGAGTGTAAGTTTTTATGCGCTTAAAAGCATTTTCAGGCCGAATGAGCAAATATGCTTGTTTCTGCCAATTGCAGCAAAATACTGAAAGGAAAGTGGGTTTGCCTTCATAGTTGACCCAGAACAACTCAGTTCAGCATGGAAATATCATTGCAACAGCTTTTATTTAGCCAGAAATCAAGAGTGTAAGTTTTTATGCGCTTAAAAGCATTTTCAGGCCGAATGAGCTGATTTCTGCGAAATGCAGCAAAATACTGAAGGGAAAGTGGGTTTGCCTTCATAGTTGACCCAGAACAACTCAGTTCAGCATGGAAATATCATTGCAACAGCTTTTATTTAGCCAGAAATCAAGAGTGTAAGTTTTTATGCGCTTAAAAGCATTTTCAGGCCGAATGAGCTGATTTCTGCCAAATGCAGCAAAATACTGAAGGGAAAGTGGGTTTGCCTTCATAGTTGACCCAGAACAACTCAGTTCAGCATGGAAATATCATTGCAACAGCTTTTATTTAGCCAGAAATCAAGAGTGTAAGTTTTTATGCGCTTAAAAGCATTTTCAGGCCGAATGAGCAAATATGCTTGTTTCTGCCAATTGCAGCAAAATACTGAAAGGAAAGTGGGTTTGCCTTCATAGTTGACCCAGAACAACTCAGTTCAGCATGGAAATATCATTGCAACAGCTTTTATTTAGCCAGAAATCAAGAGTGTAAGTTTTTATGCGCTTAAAAGCATTTTCAGGCCGAATGAGCAAATATGCTTGTTTCTGCCAATTGCAGCAAAATACTGAAAGGAAAGTGGGTTTGCCTTCATAGTTGACCCAGAACAACTCAGTTCAGCATGGAAATATCATTGCAACAGCTTTTATTTAGCCAGAAATCAAGAGTGTAAGTTTTTATGCGCTTAAAAGCATTTTCAGGCCGAATGAGCAAATATGCTTGTTTCTGCCAATTGCAGCAAAATACTGAAAGGAAAGTGGGTTTGCCTTCATAGTTGACCCAGAACAACTCAGTTCAGCATGGAAATATCATTGCAACAGCTTTTATTTAGCCAGAAATCAAGAGTGTAAGTTTTTATGCGCTTAAAAGCATTTTCAGGCCGAATGAGCTGATTTCTGCGAAATGCAGCAAAATACTGAAGGGAAAGTGGGTTTGCCTTCATAGTTGACCCAGAACAACTCAGTTCAGCATGGAAATATCATTGCAACAGCTTTTATTTAGCCAGAAATCAAGAGTGTAAGTTTTTATGCGCTTAAAAGCATTTTCAGGCCGAATGAGCTGATTTCTGCGAAATGCAGCAAAATACTGAAGGGAAAGTGGGTTTGCCTTCATAGTTGACCCAGAACAACTCAGTTCAGCATGGAAATATCATTGCAACAGCTTTTATTTAGCCAGAAATCAAGAGTGTAAGTTTTTATGCGCTTAAAAGCATTTTCAGGCCGAATCAGCTGATTTCTGCCAAATGCAGCAAAATACTGAAGGGAAAGTGGGTTTGCCTTCATAGTTGACCCAGAACAACTCAGTTCAGCATGGAAATATCATTGCAACAGCTTTTATTTAGCCAGAAATCAAGAGTGTAAGTTTTTATGCGCTTAAAAGCATTTTCAGGCCGAATGAGCAAATATGCTTGTTTCTGCCAATTGCAGCAAAATACTGAAAGGAAAGTGGGTTTGCCTTCATAGTTGACCCAGAACAACTCAGTTCAGCATGGAAATATCATTGCAACAGCTTTTATTTAGCCAGAAATCAAGAGTGTAAGTTTTTATGCGCTTAAAAGCATTTTCAGGCCGAATGAGCAAATATGCTTGTTTCTGCCAATTGCAGCAAAATACTGAAAGGAAAGTGGGTTTGCCTTCATAGTTGACCCAGAACAACTCAGTTCAGCATGGAAATATCATTGCAACAGCTTTTATTTAGCCAGAAATCAAGAGTGTAAGTTTTTATGCGCTTAAAAGCATTTTCAGGCCGAATGAGCAAATATTCTTGTTTCTGCCAATTGCAGCAAAATACTGAAAGGAAAGTGGGTTTGCCTTCATAGTTGACCCAGAACAACTCAGTTCAGCATGGAAATATCATTGCAACAGCTTTTATTTAGCCAGAAATCAAGAGTTTAAGTTTTTATGCGCTTAAAAGCATTTTCAGGCCGAATAAGCAAATATGCTTGTTTCTGCCAATTGCAGCAAAATATTGAAAGGAAAGTGGGTTTGCCTTCATAGTTGACCCAGAAAAACTCAGTTCAGCATGGAAATATCATTACAACAGCTTTTATTTAGCCAGAAATCAAGAGTGTAAGTTTTTATGCGCTTAAAAGCATTTTCAGGCCGAATGAGCTGATTTCTGCGAAATGCAGCAAAATACTGAAGGGAAAGTGGGTTTGCCTTCATAGTTGACCCAGAACAACTCAGTTCAGCATGGAAATATCATTGCAACAGCTTTTATTTAGCCAGAAATCAAGAGTGTAAGTTTTTATGCGCTTAAAAGCATTTTCAGGCCGAATGAGCAAATATGCTTGTTTCTGCCAATTGCAGCAAAATACTGAAAGGAAAGTGGGTTTGCCTTCATAGATGACCCAGAACAACTCAGTTCAGCATGGAAATATCATTGCAACAGCTTTTATTTAGCCAGAAATCAAGAGTGTAAGTTTTTATGCGCTTAAAAGCATTTTCAGGCCGAATGAGCAAATAAGCTTGTTTCTGCCAATTGCAGCAAAATACTGAAAGGAAAGTGGGTTTGCCTTCATAGTTGACCCAGAACAACTCAGTTCAGCATGGAAATATCATTGCAACAGCTTTTATTTAGCCAGAAATCAAGAGTGTAAGTTTTTATGCGCTTAAAAGCATTTTCAGGCCGAATGAGCAAATATGCTTGTTTCTGCCAATTGCAGCAAAATACTGAAAGGAAAGTGGGTTTGCCTTCATAGTTGACCCAGAACAACTCAGTTCAGCATGGAAATATCATTGCAACAGCTTTTATTTAGCCAGAAATCAAGAGTGTAAGTTTTTATGCGCTTAAAAGCATTTTCAGGCCGAATGAGCAAATATGCTTGTTTCTGCCAATTGCAGCAAAATACTGAAAGGAAAGTGGGTTTGCCTTCATAGTTGACCCAGAACAACTCAGTTCAGCATGGAAATATCATTGCAACAGCTTTTATTTAGCCAGAAATCAAGAGTGTAAGTTTTTATGCGCTTAAAAGCATTTTCAGGCCGAATGAGCAAATATGCTTGTTTCTGCCAATTGCAGCAAAATACTGAAAGGAAAGTGGGTTTGCCTTCATAGTTGACCCAGAACAACTCAGTTCAGCATGGAAATATCATTGCAACAGCTTTTATTTAGCCAGAAATCAAGAGTGTAAGTTTTTATGTGCTTAAAAGCATTTTCAGGCCGAATCAGCTGATTTCTGCCAAATGCAGCAAAATACTGAAGGGAAAGTGGGTTTGCCTTCATAGTTGACCCAGAACAACTCAGTTCAGCATGGAAATATCATTGCAACAGCTTTTATTTAGCCAGAAATCAAGAGTGTAAGTTTTTATGCGCTTAAAAGCATTTTCAGGCCGAATGAGCAAATATGCTTGTTTCTGCCAATTGCAGCAAAATACTGAAAGGAAAGTGGGTTTGCCTTCATAGTTGACCCAGAACAACTCAGTTCAGCATGGAAATATCATTGCAACAGCTTTTATTTAGCCAGAAATCAAGAGTGTAAGTTTTTATGCGCTTAAAAGCATTTTCAGGCCGAATGAGCAAATATGCTTGTTTCTGCCAATTGCAGCAAAATACTGAAAGGAAAGTGGGTTTGCCTTCATAGTTGACCCAGAACAACTCAGTTCAGCATGGAAATATCATTGCAACAGCTTTTATTTAGCCAGAAATCAAGAGTTTAAGTTTTTATGCGCTTAAAAGCATTTTCAGGCCGAATAAGCAAATATGCTTGTTTCTGCCAATTGCAGCAAAATATTGAAAGGAAAGTGGGTTTGCCTTCATAGTTGACCCAGAACAACTCAGTTCAGCATGGAAATATCATTGCAACAGCTTTTATTTAGCCAGAAATCAAGAGTGTAAGTTTTTATGCGCTTAAAAGCATTTTCAGGCCGAATGAGCAAATATGCTTGTTTCTGCCAATTGCAGCAAAATACTGAAAGGAAAGTGGGTTTGCCTTCATAGATGACCCAGAACAACTCAGTTCAGCATGGAAATATCATTGCAACAGCTTTTATTTAGCCAGAAATCAAGAGTGTAAGTTTTTATGCGCTTAAAAGCATTTTCAGGCCGAATGAGCAAATATGCTTGTTTCTGCCAATTGCAGCAAAATACTGAAAGGAAAGTGGGTTTGCCTTCATAGTTGACCCAGAACAACTCAGTTCAGCATGGAAATATCATTGCAACAGCTTTTATTTAGCCAGAAATCAAGAGTGTAAATTTTTATGCGCTTAAAAGCATTTTCAGGCCGAATGAGCTGATTTCTGCTAAATGCAGCAAAATACTGAAGGGAAAGTGGGTTTGCCTTCATAGTTGACCCAGAACAACTCAGTTCAGCATGGAAATATCATTGCAACAGCTTTTATTTAGCCAGAAATCAAGAGTGTAAGTTTTTATGCGCTTAAAAGCATTTTCAGGCCGAATGAGCAAATATGCTTGTTTCTGCCAATTGCAGCAAAATACTGAAAGGAAAGTGGGTTTGCCTTCATAGTTGACCCAGAACAACTCAGTTCAGCATGGAAATATCATTGCAACAGCTTTTATTTAGCCAGAAATCAAGAGTGTAAGTTTTTATGCGCTTAAAAGCATTTTCAGGCCGAATGAGCTGATTTCTGCGAAATGCAGCAAAATACTGAAGGGAAAGTGGGTTTGCCTTCATAGTTGACCCAGAACAACTCAGTTCAGCATGGAAATATCATTGCAACAGCTTTTATTTAGCCAGAAATCAAGAGTGTAAGTTTTTATGCGCTTAAAAGCATTTTCAGGCCGAATCAGCTGATTTCTGCCAAATGCAGCAAAATACTGAAGGGAAAGTGGGTTTGCCTTCATAGTTGACCCAGAACAACTCAGTTCAGCATGGAAATATCATTGCAACAGCTTTTATTTAGCCAGAAATCAAGAGTGTAAGTTTTTATGCGCTTAAAAGCATTTTCAGGCCGAATGAGCAAATATGCTTGTTTCTGCCAATTGCAGCAAAATACTGAAAGGAAAGTGGGTTTGCCTTCATAGTTGACCCAGAACAACTCAGTTCAGCATGGAAATATCATTGCAACAGCTTTTATTTAGCCAGAAATCAAGAGTGTAAGTTTTTATGCGCTTAAAAGCATTTTCAGGCCGAATGAGCAAATATGCTTGTTTCTGCCAATTGCAGCAAAATACTGAAAGGAAATTGGGTTTGCCTTCATAGTTGACCCAGAACAACTCAGTTCAGCATGGAAATATCATTGCAACAGCTTTTATTTAGCCAGAAATCAAGAGTGTAAGTTTTTATGCGCTTAAAAGCATTTTCAGGCCGAATGAGCAAATATTCTTGTTTCTGCCAATTGCAGCAAAATACTGAAGGGAAAGTGGGTTTGCCTTCATAGTTGACCCAGAACAACTCAGTTCAGCATGGAAATATCATTGCAACAGCTTTTATTTAGCCAGAAATCAAGAGTGTAAGTTTTTATGCGCTTAAAAGCATTTTCAGGCCGAATGAGCTGATTTCTGCGAAATGCAGCAAAATACTGAAGGGAAAGTGGGTTTGCCTTCATAGTTGACCCAGAACAACTCAGTTCAGCATGGAAATATCATTGCAACAGCTTTTATTTAGCCAGAAATCAAGAGTGTAAGTTTTTATGCGCTTAAAAGCATTTTCAGGCCGAATGAGCAAATATGCTTGTTTCTGCCAATTGCAGCAAAATACTGAAAGGAAAGTGGGTTTGCCTTCATAGTTGACCCAGAACAACTCAGTTCAGCATGGAAATATCATTGCAACAGCTTTTATTTAGCCAGAAATCAAGAGTTTAAGTTTTTATGCGCTTAAAAGCATTTTCAGGCTGAATAAGCAAATATGCTTGTTTCTGCCAATTGCAGCAAAATATTGAAAGGAAAGTGGGTTTGCCTTCATAGTTGACCCAGAACAACTCAGTTCAGCATGGAAATATCATTGCAACAGCTTTTATTTAGCCAGAAATCAAGAGTGTAAGTTTTTATGCGCTTAAAAGCATTTTCAGGCCGAATGAGCTGATTTCTGCGAAATGCAGCAAAATACTGAAGGGAAAGTGGGTTTGCCTTCATAGTTGACCCAGAACAACTCAGTTCAGCATGGAAATATCATTGCAACAGCTTTTATTTAGCCAGAAATCAAGAGTTTAAGTTTTTATGCGCTTAAAAGCATTTTCAGGCCGAATAAGCAAATATGCTTGTTTCTGCCAATTGCAGCAAAATATTGAAAGGAAAGTGGGTTTGCCTTCATAGTTGACCCAGAACAACTCAGTTCAGCATGGAAATATCATTGCAACAGCTTTTATTTAGCCAGAAATCAAGAGTGTAAGTTTTTATGCGCTTAAAAGCATTTTCAGGCCGAATGAGCAAATATGCTTGTTTCTGCCAATTGCAGCAAAATACTGAAAGGAAAGTGGGTTTGCCTTCATAGTTGACCCAGAACAACTCAGTTCAGCATGGAAATATCATTGCAACAGCTTTTATTTAGCCAGAAATCAAGAGTGTAAGTTTTTATGCGCTTAAAAGCATTTTCAGGCCGAATGAGCAAATATGCTTGTTTCTGCCAATTGCAGCAAAATACTGAAAGGAAAGTGGGTTTGCCTTCATAGTTGACCCAGAACAACTCAGTTCAGCATGGAAATATCATTGCAACAGCTTTTATTTAGCCAGAAATCAAGAGTGTAAGTTTTTATGCGCTTAAAAGCATTTTCAGGCCGAATGAGCAAATATGCTTGTTTCTGCCAATTGCAGCAAAATACTGAAAGGAAAGTGGGTTTGCCTTCATAGTTGACCCAGAACAACTCAGTTCAGCATGGAAATATCATTGCAACAGCTTTTATTTAGCCAGAAATCAAGAGTGTAAGTTTTTATGCGCTTAAAAGCATTTTCAGGCCGAATGAGCAAATATGCTTGTTTCTGCCAATTGCAGCAAAATACTGAAAGGAAAGTGGGTTTGCCTTCATAGTTGACCCAGAACAACTCAGTTCAGCATGGAAATATCATTGCAACAGCTTTTATTTAGCCAGAAATCAAGAGTGTAAGTTTTTATGCGCTTAAAAGCATTTTCAGGCCGAATGAGCTGATTTCTGCCAAATGCAGCAAAATACTGAAGGGAAAGTGGGTTTGCCTTCATAGTTGACCCAGAACAACTCAGTTCAGCATGGAAATATCATTGCAACAGCTTTTATTTAGCCAGAAATCAAGAGTGTAAGTTTTTATGCGCTTAAAAGCATTTTCAGGCCGAATGAGCAAATATGCTTGTTTCTGCCAATTGCAGCAAAATACTGAAAGGAAAGTGGGTTTGCCTTCATAGTTGACCCAGAACAACTCAGTTCAGCATGGAAATATCATTGCAACAGCTTTTATTTAGCCAGAAATCAAGAGTGTAAGTTTTTATGTGCTTAAAAGCATTTTCAGGCCGAATCAGCTGATTTCTGCCAAATGCAGCAAAATACTGAAGGGAAAGTGGGTTTGCCTTCATAGTTGACCCAGAACAACTCAGTTCAGCATGGAAATATCATTGCAACAGCTTTTATTTAGCCAGAAATCAAGAGTGTAAGTTTTTATGCGCTTAAAAGCATTTTCAGGCCGAATGAGCAAATATGCTTGTTTCTGCCAATTGCAGCAAAATACTGAAAGGAAAGTGGGTTTGCCTTCATAGTTGACCCAGAACAACTCAGTTCAGCATGGAAATATCATTGCAACAGCTTTTATTTAGCCAGAAATCAAGAGTGTAAGTTTTTATGCGCTTAAAAGCATTTTCAGGCCGAATGAGCAAATATGCTTGTTTCTGCCAATTGCAGCAAAATACTGAAAGGAAAGTGGGTTTGCCTTCATAGTTGACCCAGAACAACTCAGTTCAGCATGGAAATATCATTGCAACAGCTTTTATTTAGCCAGAAATCAAGAGTGTAAGTTTTTATGCGCTTAAAAGCATTTTCAGGCCGAATGAGCAAATATGCTTGTTTCTGCCAATTGCAGCAAAATACTGAAAGGAAAGTGGGTTTGCCTTCATAGTTGACCCAGAACAACTCAGTTCAGCATGGAAATATCATTGCAACAGCTTTTATTTAGCCAGAAATCAAGAGTGTAAGTTTTTATGCGCTTAAAAGCATTTTCAGGCCGAATGAGCAAATATGCTTGTTTCTGCCAATTGCAGCAAAATACTGAAAGGAAAGTGGGTTTGCCTTCATAGTTGACCCAGAACAACTCAGTTCAGCATGGAAATATCATTGCAACAGCTTTTATTTAGCCAGAAATCAAGAGTGTAAGTTTTTATGCGCTTAAAAGCATTTTCAGGCCGAATGAGCAAATATGCTTGTTTCTGCCAATTGCAGCAAAATACTGAAAGGAAAGTGGGTTTGCCTTCATAGTTGACCCAGAACAACTCAGTTCAGCATGGAAATATCATTGCAACAGCTTTTATTTAGCCAGAAATCAAGAGTGTAAGTTTTTATGCGCTTAAAAGCATTTTCAGGCCGAATGAGCAAATATGCTTGTTTCTGCCAATTGCAGCAAAATACTGAAAGGAAAGTGGGTTTGCCTTCATAGTTGACCCAGAACAACTCAGTTCAGCATGGAAATATCATTGCAACAGCTTTTATTTAGCCAGAAATCAAGAGTGTAAGTTTTTATGTGCTTAAAAGCATTTTCAGGCCGAATCAGCTGATTTCTGCCAAATGCAGCAAAATACTGAAGGGAAAGTGGGTTTGCCTTCATAGTTGACCCAGAACAACTCAGTTCAGCATGGAAATATCATTGCAACAGCTTTTATTTAGCCAGAAATCAAGAGTGTAAGTTTTTATGCGCTTAAAAGCATTTTCAGGCCGAATGAGCAAATATGCTTGTTTCTGCCAATTGCAGCAAAATACTGAAAGGAAAGTGGGTTTGCCTTCATAGTTGACCCAGAACAACTCAGTTCAGCATGGAAATATCATTGCAACAGCTTTTATTTAGCCAGAAATCAAGAGTGTAAGTTTTTATGCGCTTAAAAGCATTTTCAGGCCGAATGAGCAAATATGCTTGTTTCTGCCAATTGCAGCAAAATACTGAAAGGAAAGTGGGTTTGCCTTCATAGTTGACCCAGAACAACTCAGTTCAGCATGGAAATATCATTGCAACAGCTTTTATTTAGCCAGAAATCAAGAGTGTAAGTTTTTATGCGCTTAAAAGCATTTTCAGGCCGAATGAGCAAATATGCTTGTTTCTGCCAATTGCAGCAAAATACTGAAAGGAAAGTGGGTTTGCCTTCAAAGTTGACCAAGAACAACTCAGTTCAGCATGGAAATATCATTGCAACAGCTTTTATTTAGCCAGAAATCAAGAGTGTAAGTTTTTATGCGCTTAAAAGCATTTTCAGGCCGAATGAGCAAATATTCTTGTTTCTGCCAATTGCAGCAAAATACTGAAAGGAAAGTGGGTTTGCCTTCATAGTTGACCCAGAACAACTCAGTTCAGCATGGAAATATCATTGCAACAGCTTTTATTTAGCCAGAAATCAAGAGTTTAAGTTTTTATGCGCTTAAAAGCATTTTCAGGCCGAATAAGCAAATATGCTTGTTTCTGCCAATTGCAGCAAAATATTGAAAGGAAAGTGGGTTTGCCTTCATAGTTGACCCAGAACAACTCAGTTCAGCATGGAAATATCATTGCAACAGCTTTTATTTAGCCAGAAATCAAGAGTGTAAATTTTTATGCGCTTAAAAGCATTTTCAGGCCGAATGAGCTGATTTCTGCGAAATGCAGCAAAATACTGAAGGGAAAGTGGGTTTGCCTTCATAGTTGACCCAGAACAACTCAGTTCAGCATGGAAATATCATTGCAACAGCTTTTATTTAGCCAGAAATCAAGAGTGTAAGTTTTTATGCGCTTAAAAGCATTTTCAGGCCGAATGAGCAAATATGCTTGTTTCTGCCAATTGCAGCAAAATACTGAAAGGAAAGTGGGTTTGCCTTCATAGTTGACCCAGAACAACTCAGTTCAGCATGGAAATATCATTGCAACAGCTTTTATTTAGCCAGAAATCAAGAGTTTAAGTTTTTATGCGCTTAAAAGCATTTTCAGGCCGAATAAGCAAATATGCTTGTTTCTGCCAATTGCAGCAAAATATTGAAAGGAAAGTGGGTTTGCCTTCATAGTTGACCCAGAACAACTCAGTTCAGCATGGAAATATCATTGCAACAGCTTTTATTTAGCCAGAAATCAAGAGTGTACGTTTTTATGCGCTTAAAAGCATTTTCAGGCCGAATGAGCTGATTTCTGCGAAATGCAGCAAAATACTGAAGGGAAAGTGGGTTTGCCTTCATAGTTGACCCAGAACAACTCAGTTCAGCATGGAAATATCATTGCAACAGCTTTTATTTAGCCAGAAATCAAGAGTGTAAGTTTTTATGCGCTTAAAAGCATTTTCAGGCCGAATCAGCTGATTTCTGCCAAATGCAGCAAAATACTGAAGGGAAAGTGGGTTTGCCTTCATAGTTGACCCAGAACAACTCAGTTCAGCATGGAAATATCATTGCAACAGCTTTTATTTAGCCAGAAATCAAGAGTGTAAGTTTTTATGCGCTTAAAAGCATTTTCAGGCCGAATGAGCAAATATGCTTGTTTCTGCCAATTGCAGCAAAATACTGAAAGGAAAGTGGGTTTGCCTTCATAGTTGACCCAGAACAACTCAGTTCAGCATGGAAATATCATTGCAACAGCTTTTATTTAGCCAGAAATCAAGAGTGTAAGTTTTTATGCGCTTAAAAGCATTTTCAGGCCGAATGAGCAAATATGCTTGTTTCTGCCAATTGCAGCAAAATACTGAAAGGAAAGTGGGTTTGCCTTCATAGTTGACCCAGAACAACTCAGTTCAGCATGGAAATATCATTGCAACAGCTTTTATTTAGCCAGAAATCAAGAGTGTAAGTTTTTATGCGCTTAAAAGCATTTTCAGGCCGAATGAGCAAATATTCTTGTTTCTGCCAATTGCAGCAAAATACTGAAAGGAAAGTGGGTTTGCCTTCATAGTTGACCCAGAACAACTCAGTTCAGCATGGAAATATCATTGCAACAGCTTTTATTTAGCCAGAAATCAAGAGTTTAAGTTTTTATGCGCTTAAAAGCATTTTCAGGCCGAATAAGCAAATATGCTTGTTTCTGCCAATTGCAGCAAAATATTGAAAGGAAAGTGGGTTTGCCTTCATAGTTGACCCAGAAAAACTCAGTTCAGCATGGAAATATCATTGCAACAGCTTTTATTTAGCCAGAAATCAAGAGTGTAAGTTTTTATGCGCTTAAAAGCATTTTCAGGCCGAATGAGCAAATATGCTTGTTTCTGCCAATTGCAGCAAAATACTGAAAGGAAAGTGGGTTTGCCTTCATAGATGACCCAGAACAACTCAGTTCAGCATGGAAATATCATTGCAACAGCTTTTATTTAGCCAGAAATCAAGAGTGTAAGTTTTTATGCGCTTAAAAGCATTTTCAGGCCGAATGAGCAAATATGCTTGTTTCTGCCAATTGCAGCAAAATACTGAAAGGAAAGTGGGTTTGCCTTCATAGTTGACCCAGAACAACTCAGTTCAGCATGGAAATGTCATTGCAACAGCTTTTATTTAGCCAGAAATCAAGGGTGTAAGTTTTTATGTGCTTAAAAGCATTTTCAGGCCGAATCAGCTGATTTCTGCCAAATGCAGCAAAATACTGAAGGGAAAGTGGGTTTGCCTTCATAGTTGACCCAGAACAACTCAGTTCAGCATGGAAATATCATTGCAACAGCTTTTATTTAGCCAGAAATCAAGAGTGTAAGTTTTTATGCGCTTAAAAGCATTTTCAGGCCGAATGAGCAAATATGCTTGTTTCTGCCAATTGCAGCAAAATACTGAAAGGAAAGTGGGTTTGCCTTCATAGTTGACCCAGAACAACTCAGTTCAGCATGGAAATATCATTGCAACAGCTTTTATTTAGCCAGAAATCAAGAGTTTAAGTTTTTATGCGCTTAAAAGCATTTTCAGGCCGAATAAGCAAATATGCTTGTTTCTGCCAATTGCAGCAAAATATTGAAAGGAAAGTGGGTTTGCCTTCATAGTTGACCCAGAACAACTCAGTTCAGCATGGAAATATCATTGCAACAGCTTTTATTTAGCCAGAAATCAAGAGTGTAAGTTTTTATGCGCTTAAAAGCATTTTCAGGCCGAATGAGCTGATTTCTGCGAAATGCAGCAAAATACTGAAGGGAAAGTGGGTTTGCCTTCATAGTTGACCCAGAACAACTCAGTTCAGCATGGAAATATCATTGCAACAGCTTTTATTTAGCCAGAAATCAAGAGTTTAAGTTTTTATGCGCTTAAAAGCATTTTCAGGCCGAATAAGCAAATATGCTTGTTTCTGCCAATTGCAGCAAAATATTGAAAGGAAAGTGGGTTTGCCTTCATAGTTGACCCAGAACAACTCAGTTCAGCATGGAAATATCATTGCAACAGCTTTTATTTAGCCAGAAATCAAGAGTGTAAGTTTTTATGCGCTTAAAAGCATTTTCAGGCCGAATGAGCAAATATGCTTGTTTCTGCCAATTGCAGCAAAATACTGAAAGGAAAGTGGGTTTGCCTTCATAGTTGACCCAGAACAACTCAGTTCAGCATGGAAATATCATTGCAACAGCTTTTATTTAGCCAGAAATCAAGAGTGTAAGTTTTTATGCGCTTAAAAGCATTTTCAGGCCGAATGAGCAAATATGCTTGTTTCTGCCAATTGCAGCAAAATACTGAAAGGAAAGTGGGTTTGCCTTCATAGTTGACCCAGAACAACTCAGTTCAGCATGGAAATATCATTGCAACAGCTTTTATTTAGCCAGAAATCAAGAGTGTAAGTTTTTATGCGCTTAAAAGCATTTTCAGGCCGAATGAGCAAATATGCTTGTTTCTGCCAATTGCAGCAAAATACTGAAAGGAAAGTGGGTTTGCCTTCATAGTTGACCCAGAACAACTCAGTTCAGCATGGAAATATCATTGCAACAGCTTTTATTTAGCCAGAAATCAAGAGTGTAAGTTTTTATGCGCTTAAAAGCATTTTCAGGCCGAATGAGCAAATATGCTTGTTTCTGCCAATTGCAGCAAAATACTGAAAGGAAAGTGGGTTTGCCTTCATAGTTGACCCAGAACAACTCAGTTCAGCATGGAAATATCATTGCAACAGCTTTTATTTAGCCAGAAATCAAGAGTGTAAGTTTTTATGCGCTTAAAAGCATTTTCAGGCCGAATGAGCTGATTTCTGCCAAATGCAGCAAAATACTGAAGGGAAAGTGGGTTTGCCTTCATAGTTGACCCAGAACAACTCAGTTCAGCATGGAAATATCATTGCAACAGCTTTTATTTAGCCAGAAATCAAGAGTGTAAGTTTTTATGCGCTTAAAAGCATTTTCAGGCCGAATGAGCAAATATGCTTGTTTCTGCCAATTGCAGCAAAATACTGAAAGGAAAGTGGGTTTGCCTTCATAGTTGACCCAGAACAACTCAGTTCAGCATGGAAATATCATTGCAACAGCTTTTATTTAGCCAGAAATCAAGAGTGTAAGTTTTTATGCGCTTAAAATCATTTTCAGGCCGAATGAGCAAATATGCTTGTTTCTGCCAATTGCAGCAAAATACTGAAAGGAAAGTGGGTTTGCCTTCATAGTTGACCCAGAACAACTCAGTTCAGCATGGAAATATCATTGCAACAGCTTTTATTTAGCCAGAAATCAAGAGTGTAAGTTTTTATGCGCTTAAAAGCATTTTCAGGCCGAATGAGCAAATATGCTTGTTTCTGCCAATTGCAGCAAAATACTGAAAGGAAAGTGGGTTTGCCTTCATAGTTGACCCAGAACAACTCAGTTCAACATGGAAATATCATTGCAACAGCTTTTATTTAGCCAGAAATCAAGAGTGTAAGTTTTTATGCGCTTAAAAGCATTTTCAGGCCGAATGAGCAATTATGCTTGTTTCTGCCAATTGCAGCAAAATACTGAAAGGAAAGTGGGTTTGCCTTCATAGTTGACCCAGAACAACTCAGTTCAGCATGGAAATATCATTGCAACAGCTTTTTATTTAGCCAGAAATCAAGAGTGTAAGTTTTTATGCGCTTAAAAGCATTTTCAGGCCGAATGAGCAAATATGCTTGTTTCTGCCAATTGCAGCAAAATACTGAAAGGAAAGTGGGTTTGCCTTCATAGTTGACCCAGAACAACTCAGTTCAGCATGGAAATATCATTGCAACAGCTTTTATTTAGCCAGAAATCAAGAGTGTAAGTTTTTATGCGCTTAAAAGCATTTTCAGGCCGAATGAGCAAATATGCTTGTTTCTGCCAATTGCAGCAAAATACTGAAAGGAAAGTGGGTTTGCCTTCATAGTTGACCCAGAACAACTCAGTTCAGCATGGAAATATCATTGCAACAGCTTTTTATTTAGCCAGAAATCAAGAGTGTAAGTTTTTATGCGCTTAAAAGCATTTTCAGGCCGAATGAGCAAATATGCTTGTTTCTGCCAATTGCAGCAAAATACTGAAAGGAAAGTGGGTTTGCCTTCATAGTTGACCCAGAACAACTCAGTTCAGCATGGAAATATCATTGCAACAGCTTTTATTTAGCCAGAAATCAAGAGTGTAAGTTTTTATGCGCTTAAAAGCATTTTCAGGCCGAATGAGCAAATATGCTTGTTTCTGCCAATTGCAGCAAAATACTGAAAGGAAAGTGGGTTTGCCTTCATAGTTGACCCAGAACAACTCAGTTCAGCATGGAAATATCATTGCAACAGCTTTTATTTAGCCAGAAATCAAGAGTGTAAGTTTTTATGCGCTTAAAAGCATTTTCAGGCCGAATGAGCTGATTTCTGCGAAATGCAGCAAAATACTGAAAGGAAAGTGGGTTTGCCTTCATAGTTGACCCAGAACAACTCAGTTCAGCATGGAAATATCATTGCAACAGCTTTTATTTAGCCAGAAATCAAGAGTGTAAGTTTTTATGCGCTTAAAAGCATTTTCAGGCCGAATGAGCAAATATGCTTGTTTCTGCCAATTGCAGCAAAATACTGAAAGGAAAGTGGGTTTGCCTTCATAGTTGACCCAGAACAACTCAGTTCAGCATGGAAATATCATTGCAACAGCTTTTATTTAGCCAGAAATCAAGAGTTTAAGTTTTTATGCGCTTAAAAGCATTTTCAGGCCGAATAAGCAAATATGCTTGTTTCTGCCAATTGCAGCAAAATATTGAAAGGAAAGTGGGTTTGCCTTCATAGTTGACCCAGAACAACTCAGTTCAGCATGGAAATATCATTGCAACAGCTTTTATTTAGCCAGAAATCAAGAGTGTAAGTTTTTATGCGCTTAAAAGCATTTTCAGGCCGAATGAGCTGATTTCTGCGAAATGCAGCAAAATACTGAAGGGAAAGTGGGTTTGCCTTCATAGTTGACCCAGAACAACTCAGTTCAGCATGGAAATATCATTGCAACAGCTTTTATTTAGCCAGAAATCAAGAGTGTAAGTTTTTATGCGCTTAAAAGCATTTTCAGGCCGAATCAGCTGATTTCTGCCAAATGCAGCAAAATACTGAAAGGAAAGTGGGTTTGCCTTCATAGTTGACCCAGAACAACTCAGTTCAGCATGGAAATATCATTGCAACAGCTTTTATTTAGCCAGAAATCAAGAGTGTAAGTTTTTATGCGCTTAAAAGCATTTTCAGGCCGAATGAGCAAATATGCTTGTTTCTGCCAATTGCAGCAAAATACTGAAAGGAAAGTGGGTTTGCCTTCATAGTTGACCCAGAACAACTCAGTTCAGCATGGAAATATCATTGCAACAGCTTTTATTTAGCCAGAAATCAAGAGTGTAAGTTTTTATGCGCTTAAAAGCATTTTCAGGCCGAATGAGCAAATATGCTTGTTTCTGCCAATTGCAGCAAAATACTGAAAGGAAAGTGGGTTTGCCTTCATAGTTGACCCAGAACAACTCAGTTCAGCATGGAAATATCATTGCAACAGCTTTTATTTAGCCAGAAATCAAGAGTGTAAGTTTTTATGCGCTTAAAAGCATTTTCAGGCCGAATGAGCAAATATGCTTGTTTCTGCCAATTGCAGCAAAATACTGAAAGGAAAGTGGGTTTGCCTTCATAGTTGACCCAGAACAACTCAGTTCAGCATGGAAATATCATTGCAACAGCTTTTATTTAGCCAGAAATCAAGAGTTTAAGTTTTTATGCGCTTAAAAGCATTTTCAGGCCGAATGAGCAAATATGCTTGTTTCTGCCAATTGCAGCAAAATATTGAAAGGAAAGTGGGTTTGCCTTCATAGTTGACCCAGAAAAACTCAGTTCAGCATGGAAATATCATTGCAACAGCTTTTATTTAGCCAGAAATCAAGAGTGTAAGTTTTTATGCGCTTAAAAGCATTTTCAGGCCGAATGAGCTGATTTCTGCGAAATGCAGCAAAATACTGAAGGGAAAGTGGGTTTGCCTTCATAGTTGACCCAGAACAACTCAGTTCAGCATGGAAATATCATTGCAACAGCTTTTATTTAGCCAGAAATCAAGAGTGTAAGTTTTTATGCGCTTAAAAGCATTTTCAGGCCGAATCAGCTGATTTCTGCCAAATGCAGCAAAATACTGAAGGGAAAGTGGGTTTGCCTTCATAGTTGACCCAGAACAACTCAGTTCAGCATGGAAATATCATTGCAACAGCTTTTATTTAGCCAGAAATCAAGAGTGTAAGTTTTTATGCGCTTAAAAGCATTTTCAGGCCGAATGAGCAAATATGCTTGTTTCTGCCAATTGCAGCAAAATACTGAAAGGAAAGTGGGTTTGCCTTCATAGTTGACCCAGAACAACTCAGTTCAGCATGGAAATATCATTGCAACAGCTTTTATTTAGCCAGAAATCAAGAGTGTAAGTTTTTATGCGCTTAAAAGCATTTTCAGGATGAATGAGCAAATATGCTTGTTTCTGCCAATTGCAGCAAAATACTGAAAGGAAAGTGGGTTTGCCTTCATAGTTGACCCAGAACAACTCAGTTCAGCATGGAAATATCATTGCAACAGCTTTTATTTAGCCAGAAATCAAGAGTTTAAGTTTTTATGCGCTTAAAAGCATTTTCAGGCCGAATAAGCAAATATGCTTGTTTCTGCCAATTGCAGCAAAATATTGAAAGGAAAGTGGGTTTGCCTTCATAGTTGACCCAGAAAAACTCAGTTCAGCATGGAAATATCATTGCAACAGCTTTTATTTAGCCAGAAATCAAGAGTGTAAGTTTTTATGCGCTTAAAAGCATTTTCAGGCCGAATGAGCTGATTTCTGCGAAATGCAGCAAAATACTGAAGGGAAAGTGGGTTTGCCTTCATAGTTGACCCAGAACAACTCAGTTCAGCATGGAAATATCATTGCAACAGCTTTTATTTAGCCAGAAATCAAGAGTGTAAGTTTTTATGCGCTTAAAAGCATTTTCAGGCCGAATGAGCAAATATGCTTGTTTCTGCCAATTGCAGCAAAATACTGAAAGGAAAGTGGGTTTGCCTTCATAGTTGACCCAGAACAACTCAGTTCAGCATGGAAATATCATTGCAACAGCTTTTATTTAGCCAGAAATCAAGAGTGTAAGTTTTTATGCGCTTAAAAGCATTTTCAGGCCGAATGAGCAAATATGCTTGTTTCTGCCAATTGCAGCAAAATACTGAAAGGAAAGTGGGTTTGCCTTCATAGTTGACCCAGAACAACTCAGTTCAGCATGGAAATATCATTGCAACAGCTTTTATTTAGCCAGAAATCAAGAGTGTAAGTTTTTATGCGCTTAAAAGCATTTTCAGGCCGAATGAGCAAATATGCTTGTTTCTGCCAATTGCAGTAAAATACTGAAAGGAAAGTGGGTTTGCCTTCATAGTTGACCCAGAACAACTCAGTTCAGCATGGAAATATCATTGCAACAGCTTTTATTTAGCCAGAAATCAAGAGTGTAAGTTTTTATGCGCTTAAAAGCATTTTCAGGCCGAATGAGCAAATATGCTTGTTTCTGCCAATTGCAGCAAAATACTGAAAGGAAAGTGGGTTTGCCTTCATAGTTGACCCAGAACAACTCAGTTCAGCATGGAAATATCATTGCAACAGCTTTTATTTAGCCAGAAATCAAGAGTGTAAGTTTTTATGTGCTTAAAAGCATTTTCAGGCCGAATCAGATGATTTCTGCCAAATGCAGCAAAATACTGAAGGCAAAGTGGGTTTGCCTTCATAGTTGACCCAGAACAACTCAGTTCAGCATGGAAATATCATTGCAACAGCTTTTATTTAGCCAGAAATCAAGAGTGTAAGTTTTTATGCGCTTAAAAGCATTTTCAGGCCGAATGAGCAAATATGCTTGTTTCTGCCAATTGCAGCAAAATACTGAAAGGAAAGTGGGTTTGCCTTCATAGTTGACCCAGAACAACTCAGTTCAGCATGGAAATATCATTGCAACAGCTTTTATTTAGCCAGAAATCAAGAGTGTAAGTTTTTATGCGCTTAAAAGCATTTTCAGGCCGAATGAGCAAATATGCTTGTTTCTGCCAATTGCAGCAAAATACTGAAAGGAAAGTGGGTTTGCCTTCATAGTTGACCCAGAACAACTCAGTTCAGCATGGAAATATCATTGCAACAGCTTTTATTTAGCCAGAAATCAAGAGTGTAAGTTTTTATGCGCTTAAAAGCATTTTCAGGCCGAATGAGCAAATATGCTTGTTTCTGCCAATTGCAGCAAAATACTGAAAGGAAAGTGGGTTTGCCTTCATAGTTGACCCAGAACAACTCAGTTCAGCATGGAAATATCATTGCAACAGCTTTTATTTAGCCAGAAATCAAGAGTGTAAGTTTTTATGCGCTTAAAAGCATTTTCAGGCCGAATGAGCAAATATGCTTGTTTCTGCCAATTGCAGCAAAATACTGAAAGGAAAGTGGGTTTGCCTTCATAGTTGACCCAGAACAACTCAGTTCAGCATGGAAATATCATTGCAACAGCTTTTATTTAGCCAGAAATCAAGGGTGTAAGTTTTTATGTGCTTAAAAGCAATTTCAGGCCGAATCAGCTGATTTCTGCCAAATGCAGCAAAATACTGAAGGGAAAGTGGGTTTGCCTTCATAGTTGACCCAGAACAACTCAGTTCAGCATGGAAATATCATTGCAACAGCTTTTATTTAGCCAGAAATCAAGAGTGTAAGTTTTTATGCGCTTAAAAGCATTTTCAGGCCGAATGAGCAAATATGCTTGTTTCTGCCAATTGCAGCAAAATACTGAAAGGAAAGTGGGTTTGCCTTCATAGTTGACCCAGAACAACTCAGTTCAGCATGGAAATATCATTGCAACAGCTTTTATTTAGCCAGAAATCAAGAGTGTAAGTTTTTATGCGCTTAAAAGCATTTTCAGGCCGAATGAGCAAATATGCTTGTTTCTGCCAATTGCAGCAAAATACTGAAAGGAAAGTGGGTTTGCCTTCATAGTTGACCCAGAACAACTCAGTTCAGCATGGAAATATCATTGCAACAGCTTTTATTTAGCCAGAAATCAAGAGTTTAAGTTTTTATGCGCTTAAAAGCATTTTCAGGCCGAATAAGCAAATATGCTTGTTTCTGCCAATTGCAGCAAAATATTGAAAGGAAAGTGGGTTTGCCTTCATAGTTGACCCAGAACAACTCAGTTCAGCATGGAAATATCATTGCAACAGCTTTTATTTAGCCAGAAATCAAGAGTGTAAGTTTTTATGCGCTTAAAAGCATTTTCAGGCCGAATGAGCTGATTTCTGCGAAATGCAGCAAAATACTGAAGGGAAAGTGGGTTTGCCTTCATAGTTGACCCAGAACAACTCAGTTCAGCATGGAAATATCATTGCAACAGCTTTTATTTAGCCAGAAATCAAGAGTTTAAGTTTTTATGCGCTTAAAAGCATTTTCAGGCCGAATAAGCAAATATGCTTGTTTCTGCCAATTGCAGCAAAATATTGAAAGGAAAGTGGGTTTGCCTTCATAGTTGACCCAGAACAACTCAGTTCAGCATGGAAATATCATTGCAACAGCTTTTATTTAGCCAGAAATCAAGAGTGTAAGTTTTTATGCGCTTAAAAGCATTTTCAGGCCGAATGAGCAAATATGCTTGTTTCTGCCAATTGCAGCAAAATACTGAAAGGAAAGTGGGTTTGCCTTCATAGTTGACCCAGAACAACTCAGTTCAGCATGGAAATATCATTGCAACAGCTTTTATTTAGCCAGAAATCAAGAGTGTAAGTTTTTATGCGCTTAAAAGCATTTTCAGGCCGAATGAGCAAATATGCTTGTTTCTGCCAATTGCAGCAAAATACTGAAAGGAAAGTGGGTTTGCCTTCATAGTTGACCCAGAACAACTCAGTTCAGCATGGAAATATCATTGCAACAGCTTTTATTTAGCCAGAAATCAAGAGTGTAAGTTTTTATGCGCTTAAAAGCATTTTCAGGCCGAATGAGCAAATATGCTTGTTTCTGCCAATTGCAGCAAAATACTGAAAGGAAAGTGGGTTTGCCTTCATAGTTGACCCAGAACAACTCAGTTCAGCATGGAAATATCATTGCAACAGCTTTTATTTAGCCAGAAATCAAGAGTGTAAGTTTTTATGCGCTTAAAAGCATTTTCAGGCCGAATGAGCAAATATGCTTGTTTCTGCCAATTGCAGCAAAATACTGAAAGGAAAGTGGGTTTGCCTTCATAGTTGACCCAGAACAACTCAGTTCAGCATGGAAATATCATTGCAACAGCTTTTATTTAGCCAGAAATCAAGAGTGTAAGTTTTTATGCGCTTAAAAGCATTTTCAGGCCGAATGAGCTGATTTCTGCCAAATGCAGCAAAATACTGAAGGGAAAGTGGGTTTGCCTTCATAGTTGACCCAGAACAACTCAGTTCAGCATGGAAATATCATTGCAACAGCTTTTATTTAGCCAGAAATCAAGAGTGTAAGTTTTTATGCGCTTAAAAGCATTTTCAGGCCGAATGAGCAAATATGCTTGTTTCTGCCAATTGCAGCAAAATACTGAAAGGAAAGTGGGTTTGCCTTCATAGTTGACCCAGAACAACTCAGTTCAGCATGGAAATATCATTGCAACAGCTTTTATTTAGCCAGAAATCAAGAGTGTAAGTTTTTATGCGCTTAAAAGCATTTTCAGGCCGAATGAGCTGATTTCTGCCAAATGCAGCAAAATACTGAAGGGAAAGTGGGTTTGCCTTCATAGTTGACCCAGAACAACTCAGTTCAGCATGGAAATATCATTGCAACAGCTTTTATTTAGCCAGAAATCAAGAGTGTAAGTTTTTATGCGCTTAAAAGCATTTTCAGGCCGAATGAGCAAATATGCTTGTTTCTGCCAATTGCAGCAAAATACTGAAAGGAAAGTGGGTTTGCCTTCATAGTTGACCCAGAACAACTCAGTTCAGCATGGAAATATCATTGCAACAGCTTTTATTTAGCCAGAAATCAAGAGTGTAAGTTTTTATGCGCTTAAAAGCATTTTCAGGCCGAATGAGCAAATATGCTTGTTTCTGCCAATTGCAGAAAAATACTGAAAGGAAAGTGGGTTTGCCTTCATAGTTGACCCAGAACAACTCAGTTCAGCATGGAAATATCATTGCAACAGCTTTTATTTAGCCAGAAATCAAGAGTGTAAGTTTTTATGCGCTTAAAAGCATTTTCAGGCCGAATGAGCAAATATGCTTGTTTCTGCCAATTGCAGCAAAATACTGAAAGGAAAGTGGGTTTGCCTTCATAGTTGACCCAGAACAACTCAGTTCAGCATGGAAATATCATTGCAACAGCTTTTATTTAGCCAGAAATCAAGAGTGTAAGTTTTTATGCGCTTAAAAGCATTTTCAGGCCGAATGAGCAAATATGCTTGTTTCTGCCAATTGCAGCAAAATACTGAAAGGAAAGTGGGTTTGCCTTCATAGTTGACCCAGAACAACTCAGTTCAGCATGAAAATATCATTGCAACAGCTTTTATTTAGCCAGAAATCAAGAGTGTAAGTTTTTATGCGCTTAAAAGCATTTTCAGGCCGAATGAGCAAATATGCTTGTTTCTGCCAATTGCAGCAAAATACTGAAAGGAAAGTGGGTTTGCCTTCATAGTTGACCCAGAACAACTCAGTTCAGCATGGAAATATCATTGCAACAGCTTTTATTTAGCCAGAAATCAAGAGTGTAAGTTTTTATGCGCTTAAAAGCATTTTCAGGCCGAATGAGCTGATTTCTGCCAAATGCAGCAAAATACTGAAGGGAAAGTGGGTTTGCCTTCATAGTTGACCCAGAACAACTCAGTTCAGCATGGAAATATCATTGCAACAGCTTTTATTTAGCCAGAAATCAAGAGTGTAAGTTTTTATGCGCTTAAAAGCATTTTCAGGCCGAATGAGCAAATATGCTTGTTTCTGCCAATTGCAGCAAAATACTGAAAGGAAAGTGGGTTTGCCTTCATAGTTGACCCAGAACAACTCAGTTCAGCATGGAAATATCATTGCAACAGCTTTTATTTAGCCAGAAATCAAGAGTGTAAGTTTTTATGCGCTTAAAAGCATTTTCAGGCCGAATGAGCTGATTTCTGCGAAATGCAGCAAAATACTGAAGGGAAAGTGGGTTTGCCTTCATAGTTGACCCAGAACAACTCAGTTCAGCATGGAAATATCATTGCAACAGCTTTTATTTAGCCAGAAATCAAGAGTGTAAGTTTTTATGCGCTTAAAAGCATTTTCAGGCCGAATGAGCAAATATGCTTGTTTCTGCCAATTGCAGCAAAATACTGAAAGGAAAGTGGGTTTGCCTTCATAGTTGACCCAGAACAACTCAGTTCAGCATGGAAATATCATTGCAACAGCTTTTATTTAGCCAGAAATCAAGAGTGTAAGTTTTTATGCGCTTAAAAGCATTTTCAGGCCGAATGAGCTGATTTCTGCCAAATGCAGCAAAATACTGAAGGGAAAGTGGGTTTGCCTTCATAGTTGACCCAGAACAACTCAGTTCAGCATGGAAATATCATTGCAACAGCTTTTATTTAGCCAGAAATCAAGAGTGTAAGTTTTTATGCGCTTAAAAGCATTTTCAGGCCGAATGAGCAAATATGCTTGTTTCTGCCAATTGCAGCAAAATACTGAAAGGAAAGTGGGTTTGCCTTCATAGTTGACCCAGAACAACTCAGTTCAGCATGGAAATATCATTGCAACAGCTTTTATTTAGCCAGAAATCAAGAGTGTAAGTTTTTATGCGCTTAAAAGCATTTTCAGGCCGAATGAGCAAATATGCTTGTTTCTGCCAATTGAAGCAAAATACTGAAAGGAAAGTGGGTTTGCCTTCATAGTTGACCCAGAACAACTCAGTTCAGCATGGAAATATCATTGCAACAGCTTTTATTTAGCCAGAAATCAAGAGTGTAAGTTTTTATGCGCTTAAAAGCATTTTCAGGCCGAATGAGCAAATATGCTTGTTTCTGCCAATTGCAGCAAAATACTGAAAGGAAAGTGGGTTTGCCTTCATAGTTGACCCAGAACAACTCAGTTCAGCATGGAAATATCATTGCAACAGCTTTTATTTAGCCAGAAATCAAGAGTGTAAGTTTTTATGCGCTTAAAAGCATTTTCAGGCCGAATGAGCAAATATGCTTGTTTCTGCCAATTGCAGCAAAATACTGAAAGGAAAGTGGGTTTGCCTTCATAGTTGACCCAGAACAACTCAGTTCAGCATGGAAATATCATTGCAACAGCTTTTATTTAGCCAGAAATCAAGAGTGTAAGTTTTTATGCGCTTAAAAGCATTTTCAGGCCGAATGAGCAAATATGCTTGTTTCTGCCAATTGCAGCAAAATACTGAAAGGAAAGTGGGTTTGCCTTCATAGTTGACCCAGAACAACTCAGTTCAGCATGGAAATATCATTGCAACAGCTTTTATTTAGCCAGAAATCAAGAGTGTAAGTTTTTATGCGCTTAAAAGCATTTTCAGGCCGAATGAGCAAATATGCTTGTTTCTGCCAATTGCAGCAAAATACTGAAAGGAAAGTGGGTTTGCCTTCATAGTTGACCCAGAACAACTCAGTTCAGCATGGAAATATCATTGCAACAGCTTTTATTTAGCCAGAAATCAAGAGTTTAAGTTTTTATGCGCTTAAAAGCATTTTCAGGCCGAATAAGCAAATATGCTTGTTTCTGCCAATTGCAGCAAAATATTGAAAGGAAAGTGGGTTTGCCTTCATAGTTGACCCAGAACAACTCAGTTCAGCATGGAAATATCATTGCAACAGCTTTTATTTAGCCAGAAATCAAGAGTGTAAGTTTTTATGCGCTTAAAAGCATTTTCAGGCCGAATGAGCTGATTTCTGCGAAATGCAGCAAAATACTGAAGGGAAAGTGGGTTTGCCTTCATAGTTGACCCAGAACAACTCAGTTCAGCATGGAAATATCATTGCAACAGCTTTTATTTAGCCAGAAATCAAGAGTGTAAGTTTTTATGCGCTTAAAAGCATTTTCAGGCCGAATGAGCAAATATGCTTGTTTCTGCCAATTGCAGCAAAATACTGAAAGGAAAGTGGGTTTGCCTTCATAGTTGACCCAGAACAACTCAGTTCAGCATGGAAATATCATTGCAACAGCTTTTATTTAGCCAGAAATCAAGAGTGTAAGTTTTTATGCGCTTAAAAGCATTTTCAGGCCGAATGAGCAAATATGCTTGTTTCTGCCAATTGCAGCAAAATACTGAAAGGAAAGTGGGTTTGCCTTCATAGTTGACCCAGAACAACTCAGTTCAGCATGGAAATATCATTGCAACAGCTTTTATTTAGCCAGAAATCAAGAGTTTAAGTTTTTATGCGCTTAAAAGCATTTTCAGGCCGAATAAGCAAATATGCTTGTTTCTGCCAATTGCAGCAAAATATTGAAAGGAAAGTGGGTTTGCCTTCATAGTTGACCCAGAACAACTCAGTTCAGCATGGAAATATCATTGCAACAGCTTTTATTTAGCCAGAAATCAAGAGTGTAAGTTTTTATGCGCTTAAAAGCATTTTCAGGCCGAATGAGCTGATTTCTGCGAAATGCAGCAAAATACTGAAGGGAAAGTGGGTTTGCCTTCATAGTTGACCCAGAACAACTCAGTTCAGCATGGAAATATCATTGCAACAGCTTTTATTTAGCCAGAAATCAAGAGTTTAAGTTTTTATGCGCTTAAAAGCATTTTCATGCCGAATAAGCAAATATGCTTGTTTCTGCCAATTGCAGCAAAATATTGAAAGGAAAGTGGGTTTGCCTTCATAGTTGACCCAGAACAACTCAGTTCAGCATGGAAATATCATTGCAACAGCTTTTATTTAGCCAGAAATCAAGAGTGTAAGTTTTTATGCGCTTAAAAGCATTTTCAGGCCGAATGAGCAAATATGCTTGTTTCTGCCAATTGCAGCAAAATACTGAAAGGAAAGTGGGTTTGCCTTCATAGTTGACCCAGAACAACTCAGTTCAGCATGGAAATATCATTGCAACAGCTTTTATTTAGCCAGAAATCAAGAGTGTAAGTTTTTATGCGCTTAAAAGCATTTTCAGGCCGAATGAGCTGATTTCTGCCAAATGCAGCAAAATACTGAAGGGAAAGTGGGTTTGCCTTCATAGTTGACCCAGAACAACTCAGTTCAGCATGGAAATATCATTGCAACAGCTTTTATTTAGCCAGAAATCAAGAGTGTAAGTTTTTATGCGCTTAAAAGCATTTTCAGGCCGAATGAGCAAATATGCTTGTTTCTGCCAATTGCAGCAAAATACTGAAAGGAAAGTGGGTTTGCCTTCATAGTTGACCCAGAACAACTCAGTTCAGCATGGAAATATCATTGCAACAGCTTTTATTTAGCCAGAAATCAAGAGTGTAAGTTTTTATGCGCTTAAAAGCATTTTCAGGCCGAATGAGCAAATATGCTTGTTTCTGCCAATTGCAGCAAAATACTGAAAGGAAAGTGGGTTTGCCTTCATAGTTGACCCAGAACAACTCAGTTCAGCATGGAAATATCATTGCAACAGCTTTTATTTAGCCAGAAATCAAGAGTGTAAGTTTTTATGCGCTTAAAAGCATTTTCATGCCGAATAAGCAAATATGCTTGTTTCTGCCAATTGCAGCAAAATATTGAAAGGAAAGTGGGTTTGCCTTCATAGTTGACCCAGAACAACTCAGTTCAGCATGGAAATATCATTGCAACAGCTTTTATTTAGCCAGAAATCAAGAGTGTAAGTTTTTATGCGCTTAAAAGCATTTTCAGGCCGAATGAGCAAATATGCTTGTTTCTGCCAATTGCAGCAAAATACTGAAAGGAAAGTGGGTTTGCCTTCATAGTTGACCCAGAACAACTCAGTTCAGCATGGAAATATCATTGCAACAGCTTTTATTTAGCCAGAAATCAAGAGTGTAAGTTTTTATGCGCTTAAAAGCATTTTCAGGCCGAATGAGCAAATATGCTTGTTTCTGCCAATTGCAGCAAAATACTGAAAGGAAAGTGGGTTTGCCTTCATAGTTGACCCAGAAAAACTCAGTTCAGCATGGAAATATCATTGCAACAGCTTTTATTTAGCCAGAAATCAAGAGTGTAAGTTTTTATGCGCTTAAAAGCATTTTCAGGCCGAATGAGCAAATATGCTTGTTTCTGCCAATTGCAGCAAAATACTGAAAGGAAAGTGGGTTTGCCTTCATAGTTGACCCAGAACAACTCAGTTCAGCATGGAAATATCATTGCAACAGCTTTTATTTAGCCAGAAATCAAGAGTGTAAGTTTTTATGCGCTTAAAAGCATTTTCAGGCCGAATGAGCTGATTTCTGCCAATTGCAGCAAAATACTGAAGGGAAAGTGGGTTTGCCTTCATAGTTGACCCAGAACAACTCAGTTCAGCATGGAAATATCATTGCAACAGCTTTTATTTAGCCAGAAATCAAGAGTGTAAGTTTTTATGCGCTTAAGAGCATTTTCAGGCCGAATGAGCAAATATGCTTGTTTCTGCCAATTGCAGCAAAATACTGAAAGGAAAGTGGGTTTGCCTTCATAGTTGACCCAGAACAACTCAGTTCAGCATGGAAATATCATTGCAACAGCTTTTATTTAGCCAGAAATCAAGAGTGTAAGTTTTTATGCGCTTAAAAGCATTTTCAGGCCGAATGAGCTGATTTCTGCTAAATGCAGCAAAATACTGAAGGGAAAGTGGGTTTGCCTTCATAGTTGACCCAGAACAACTCAGTTCAGCATGGAAATATCATTGCAACAGCTTTTATTTAGCCAGAAATCAAGAGTGTAAGTTTTTATGCGCTTAAAAGCATTTTCAGGCCGAATGAGCAAATATGCTTGTTTCTGCCAATTGCAGCAAAATACTGAAAGGAAAGTGGGTTTGCCTTCATAGTTGACCCAGAACAACTCAGTTCAGCATGGAAATATCATTGCAACAGCTTTTATTTAGCCAGAAATCAAGAGTGTAAGTTTTTATGCGCTTAAAAGCATTTTCAGGCCGAATGAGCTGATTTCTGCCAAATGCAGCAAAATACTGAAGGGAAAGTGGGTTTGCCTTCATAGTTGACCCAGAACAACTCAGTTCAGCATGGAAATATCATTGCAACAGCTTTTATTTAGCCAGAAATCAAGAGTGTAAGTTTTTATGCGCTTAAAAGCATTTTCAGGCCGAATGAGCTGATTTCTGCCAAATGCAGCAAAATACTGAAGGGAAAGTGGGTTTGCCTTCATAGTTGACCCAGAACAACTCAGTTCAGCATGAAAATATCATTGCAACAGCTTTTATTTAGCCAGAAATCAAGAGTGTAAGTTTTTATGCGCTTAAAAGCATTTTCAGGCCGAATGAGCAAATATGCTTGTTTCTGCCAATTGCAGCAAAATACTGAAAGGAAAGTGGGTTTGCCTTCATAGTTGACCCAGAACAACTCAGTTCAGCATGAAAATATCATTGCAACAGCTTTTATTTAGCCAGAAATCAAGAGTGTAAGTTTTTATGCGCTTAAAAGCATTTTCAGGCCGAATGAGCAAATATGCTTGTTTCTGCCAATTGCAGCAAAATACTGAAAGGAAAGTGGGTTTGCCTTCATAGTTGACCCAGAACAACTCAGTTCAGCATGGAAATATCATTGCAACAGCTTTTATTTAGCCAGAAATCAAGAGTGTAAGTTTTTATGCGCTTAAAAGCATTTTCAGGCCGAATGAGCTGATTTCTGCCAAATGCAGCAAAATACTGAAGGGAAAGTGGGTTTGCCTTCATAGTTGACCCAGAACAACTCAGTTCAGCATGGAAATATCATTGCAACAGCTTTTATTTAGCCAGAAATCAAGAGTGTAAGTTTTTATGCGCTTAAAAGCATTTTCAGGCCGAATGAGCAAATATGCTTGTTTCTGCCAATTGCAGCAAAATACTGAAAGGAAAGTGGGTTTGCCTTCATAGTTGACCCAGAACAACTCAGTTCAGCATGGAAATATCATTGCAACAGCTTTTATTTAGCCAGAAATCAAGAGTGTAAGTTTTTATGCGCTTAAAAGCATTTTCAGGCCGAATGAGCTGATTTCTGCGAAATGCAGCAAAATACTGAAGGGAAAGTGGGTTTGCCTTCATAGTTGACCCAGAACAACTCAGTTCAGCATGGAAATATCATTGCAACAGCTTTTATTTAGCCAGAAATCAAGAGTGTAAGTTTTTATGCGCTTAAAAGCATTTTCAGGCCGAATGAGCAAATATGCTTGTTTCTGCCAATTGCAGCAAAATACTGAAAGGAAAGTGGGTTTGCCTTCATAGTTGACCCAGAACAACTCAGTTCAGCATGGAAATATCATTGCAACAGCTTTTATTTAGCCAGAAATCAAGAGTGTAAGTTTTTATGCGCTTAAAAGCATTTTCAGGCCGAATGAGCTGATTTCTGCCAAATGCAGCAAAATACTGAAGGGAAAGTGGGTTTGCCTTCATAGTTGACCCAGAACAACTCAGTTCAGCATGGAAATATCATTGCAACAGCTTTTATTTAGCCAGAAATCAAGAGTGTAAGTTTTTATGCGCTTAAAAGCATTTTCAGGCCGAATGAGCAAATATGCTTGTTTCTGCCAATTGCAGCAAAATACTGAAAGGAAAGTGGGTTTGCCTTCATAGTTGACCCAGAACAACTCAGTTCAGCATGGAAATATCATTGCAACAGCTTTTATTTAGCCAGAAATCAAGAGTGTAAGTTTTTATGCGCTTAAAAGCATTTTCAGGCCGAATGAGCAAATATGCTTGTTTCTGCCAATTGAAGCAAAATACTGAAAGGAAAGTGGGTTTGCCTTCATAGTTGACCCAGAACAACTCAGTTCAGCATGGAAATATCATTGCAACAGCTTTTATTTAGCCAGAAATCAAGAGTGTAAGTTTTTATGCGCTTAAAAGCATTTTCAGGCCGAATGAGCAAATATGCTTGTTTCTGCCAATTGCAGCAAAATACTGAAAGGAAAGTGGGTTTGCCTTCATAGTTGACCCAGAACAACTCAGTTCAGCATGGAAATATCATTGCAACAGCTTTTATTTAGCCAGAAATCAAGAGTGTAAGTTTTTATGCGCTTAAAAGCATTTTCAGGCCGAATGAGCAAATATGCTTGTTTCTGCCAATTGCAGCAAAATACTGAAAGGAAAGTGGGTTTGCCTTCATAGTTGACCCAGAACAACTCAGTTCAGCATGGAAATATCATTGCAACAGCTTTTATTTAGCCAGAAATCAAGAGTGTAAGTTTTTATGCGCTTAAAAGCATTTTCAGGCCGAATGAGCAAATATGCTTGTTTCTGCCAATTGCAGCAAAATACTGAAAGGAAAGTGGGTTTGCCTTCATAGTTGACCCAGAACAACTCAGTTCAGCATGGAAATATCATTGCAACAGCTTTTATTTAGCCAGAAATCAAGAGTGTAAGTTTTTATGCGCTTAAAAGCATTTTCAGGCCGAATGAGCAAATATGCTTGTTTCTGCCAATTGCAGCAAAATACTGAAAGGAAAGTGGGTTTGCCTTCATAGTTGACCCAGAACAACTCAGTTCAGCATGGAAATATCATTGCAACAGCTTTTATTTAGCCAGAAATCAAGAGTTTAAGTTTTTATGCGCTTAAAAGCATTTTCAGGCCGAATAAGCAAATATGCTTGTTTCTGCCAATTGCAGCAAAATATTGAAAGGAAAGTGGGTTTGCCTTCATAGTTGACCCAGAACAACTCAGTTCAGCATGGAAATATCATTGCAACAGCTTTTATTTAGCCAGAAATCAAGAGTGTAAGTTTTTATGCGCTTAAAAGCATTTTCAGGCCGAATGAGCTGATTTCTGCGAAATGCAGCAAAATACTGAAGGGAAAGTGGGTTTGCCTTCATAGTTGACCCAGAACAACTCAGTTCAGCATGGAAATATCATTGCAACAGCTTTTATTTAGCCAGAAATCAAGAGTGTAAGTTTTTATGCGCTTAAAAGCATTTTCAGGCCGAATGAGCAAATATGCTTGTTTCTGCCAATTGCAGCAAAATACTGAAAGGAAAGTGGGTTTGCCTTCATAGTTGACCCAGAACAACTCAGTTCAGCATGGAAATATCATTGCAACAGCTTTTATTTAGCCAGAAATCAAGAGTGTAAGTTTTTATGCGCTTAAAAGCATTTTCAGGCCGAATGAGCAAATATGCTTGTTTCTGCCAATTGCAGCAAAATACTGAAAGGAAAGTGGGTTTGCCTTCATAGTTGACCCAGAACAACTCAGTTCAGCATGGAAATATCATTGCAACAGCTTTTATTTAGCCAGAAATCAAGAGTTTAAGTTTTTATGCGCTTAAAAGCATTTTCAGGCCGAATAAGCAAATATGCTTGTTTCTGCCAATTGCAGCAAAATATTGAAAGGAAAGTGGGTTTGCCTTCATAGTTGACCCAGAACAACTCAGTTCAGCATGGAAATATCATTGCAACAGCTTTTATTTAGCCAGAAATCAAGAGTGTAAGTTTTTATGCGCTTAAAAGCATTTTCAGGCCGAATGAGCTGATTTCTGCGAAATGCAGCAAAATACTGAAGGGAAAGTGGGTTTGCCTTCATAGTTGACCCAGAACAACTCAGTTCAGCATGGAAATATCATTGCAACAGCTTTTATTTAGCCAGAAATCAAGAGTTTAAGTTTTTATGCGCTTAAAAGCATTTTCATGCCGAATAAGCAAATATGCTTGTTTCTGCCAATTGCAGCAAAATATTGAAAGGAAAGTGGGTTTGCCTTCATAGTTGACCCAGAACAACTCAGTTCAGCATGGAAATATCATTGCAACAGCTTTTATTTAGCCAGAAATCAAGAGTGTAAGTTTTTATGCGCTTAAAAGCATTTTCAGGCCGAATGAGCAAATATGCTTGTTTCTGCCAATTGCAGCAAAATACTGAAAGGAAAGTGGGTTTGCCTTCATAGTTGACCCAGAACAACTCAGTTCAGCATGGAAATATCATTGCAACAGCTTTTATTTAGCCAGAAATCAAGAGTGTAAGTTTTTATGCGCTTAAAAGCATTTTCAGGCCGAATGAGCTGATTTCTGCCAAATGCAGCAAAATACTGAAGGGAAAGTGGGTTTGCCTTCATAGTTGACCCAGAACAACTCAGTTCAGCATGGAAATATCATTGCAACAGCTTTTATTTAGCCAGAAATCAAGAGTGTAAGTTTTTATGCGCTTAAAAGCATTTTCAGGCCGAATGAGCAAATATGCTTGTTTCTGCCAATTGCAGCAAAATACTGAAAGGAAAGTGGGTTTGCCTTCATAGTTGACCCAGAACAACTCAGTTCAGCATGGAAATATCATTGCAACAGCTTTTATTTAGCCAGAAATCAAGAGTGTAAGTTTTTATGCGCTTAAAAGCATTTTCAGGCCGAATGAGCAAATATGCTTGTTTCTGCCAATTGCAGCAAAATACTGAAAGGAAAGTGGGTTTGCCTTCATAGTTGACCCAGAACAACTCAGTTCAGCATGGAAATATCATTGCAACAGCTTTTATTTAGCCAGAAATCAAGAGTGTAAGTTTTTATGCGCTTAAAAGCATTTTCATGCCGAATAAGCAAATATGCTTGTTTCTGCCAATTGCAGCAAAATATTGAAAGGAAAGTGGGTTTGCCTTCATAGTTGACCCAGAACAACTCAGTTCAGCATGGAAATATCATTGCAACAGCTTTTATTTAGCCAGAAATCAAGAGTGTAAGTTTTTATGCGCTTAAAAGCATTTTCAGGCCGAATGAGCAAATATGCTTGTTTCTGCCAATTGCAGCAAAATACTGAAAGGAAAGTGGGTTTGCCTTCATAGTTGACCCAGAACAACTCAGTTCAGCATGGAAATATCATTGCAACAGCTTTTATTTAGCCAGAAATCAAGAGTGTAAGTTTTTATGCGCTTAAAAGCATTTTCAGGCCGAATGAGCAAATATGCTTGTTTCTGCCAATTGCAGCAAAATACTGAAAGGAAAGTGGGTTTGCCTTCATAGTTGACCCAGAAAAACTCAGTTCAGCATGGAAATATCATTGCAACAGCTTTTATTTAGCCAGAAATCAAGAGTGTAAGTTTTTATGCGCTTAAAAGCATTTTCAGGCCGAATGAGCAAATATGCTTGTTTCTGCCAATTGCAGCAAAATACTGAAAGGAAAGTGGGTTTGCCTTCATAGTTGACCCAGAACAACTCAGTTCAGCATGGAAATATCATTGCAACAGCTTTTATTTAGCCAGAAATCAAGAGTGTAAGTTTTTATGCGCTTAAAAGCATTTTCAGGCCGAATGAGCTGATTTCTGCCAAATGCAGCAAAATACTGAAGGGAAAGTGGGTTTGCCTTCATAGTTGACCCAGAACAACTCAGTTCAGCATGGAAATATCATTGCAACAGCTTTTATTTAGCCAGAAATCAAGAGTGTAAGTTTTTATGCGCTTAAGAGCATTTTCAGGCCGAATGAGCAAATATGCTTGTTTCTGCCAATTGCAGCAAAATACTGAAAGGAAAGTGGGTTTGCCTTCATAGTTGACCCAGAACAACTCAGTTCAGCATGGAAATATCATTGCAACAGCTTTTATTTAGCCAGAAATCAAGAGTGTAAGTTTTTATGCGCTTAAAAGCATTTTCAGGCCGAATGAGCTGATTTCTGCTAAATGCAGCAAAATACTGAAGGGAAAGTGGGTTTGCCTTCATAGTTGACCCAGAACAACTCAGTTCAGCATGGAAATATCATTGCAACAGCTTTTATTTAGCCAGAAATCAAGAGTGTAAGTTTTTATGCGCTTAAAAGCATTTTCAGGCCGAATGAGCAAATATGCTTGTTTCTGCCAATTGCAGCAAAATACTGAAAGGAAAGTGGGTTTGCCTTCATAGTTGACCCAGAACAACTCAGTTCAGCATGGAAATATCATTGCAACAGCTTTTATTTAGCCAGAAATCAAGAGTGTAAGTTTTTATGCGCTTAAAAGCATTTTCAGGCCGAATGAGCAAATATGCTTGTTTCTGCCAATTGCAGCAAAATACTGAAAGGAAAGTGGGTTTGCCTTCATAGTTGACCCAGAACAACTCAGTTCAGCATGGAAATATCATTGCAACAGCTTTTATTTAGCCAGAAATCAAGAGTGTAAGTTTTTATGCGCTTAAAAGCATTTTCAGGCCGAATGAGCAAATATGCTTGTTTCTGCCAATTGCAGCAAAATACTGAAAGGAAAGTGGGTTTGCCTTCATAGTTGACCCAGAACAACTCAGTTCAGCATGGAAATATCATTGCAACAGCTTTTATTTAGCCAGAAATCAAGAGTGTAAGTTTTTATGCGCTTAAAAGCATTTTCAGGCCGAATGAGCTGATTTCTGCCAAATGCAGCAAAATACTGAAGGGAAAGTGGGTTTGCCTTCATAGTTGACCCAGAACAACTCAGTTCAGCATGGAAATATCATTGCAACAGCTTTTATTTAGCCAGAAATCAAGAGTGTAAGTTTTTATGCGCTTAAAAGCATTTTCAGGCCGAATGAGCAAATATGCTTGTTTCTGCCAATTGCAGCAAAATACTGAAAGGAAAGTGGGTTTGCCTTCATAGTTGACCCAGAACAACTCAGTTCAGCATGGAAATATCATTGCAACAGCTTTTATTTAGCCAGAAATCAAGAGTGTAAGTTTTTATGCGCTTAAAAGCATTTTCAGGCCGAATCAGCTGATTTCTGCCAAATGCAGCAAAATACTGAAGGGAAAGTGGGTTTGCCTTCATAGTTGATTCAGAACAACTCAGTTCAGCATGGAAATATCATTGCAACAGCTTTTATTTAGCCAGAAATCAAGAGTGTAAGTTTTTATGCGCTTAAAAGCATTTTCAGGCCGAATGAGCTGATTTCTGCCAAATGCAGCAAAATACTGAAGGGAAAGTGGGTTTGCCTTCATAGTTGACCCAGAACAACTCAGTTCAGCATGGAAATATCATTGCAACAGCTTTTATTTAGCCAGAAATCAAGAGTGTAAGTTTTTATGCGCTTAAAAGCATTTTCAGGCCGAATGAGCAAATATGCTTGTTTCTGCCAATTGCAGCAAAATACTGAAAGGAAAGTGGGTTTGCCTTCATAGTTGACCCAGAACAACTCAGTTCAGCATGGAAATATCATTGCAACAGCTTTTATTTAGCCAGAAATCAAGAGTGTAAGTTTTTATGCGCTTAAAAGCATTTTCAGGCCGAATGAGCAAATATGCTTGTTTCTGCCAATTGCAGCAAAATACTGAAAGGAAAGTGGGTTTGCCTTCATAGTTGACCCAGAACAACTCAGTTCAGCATGGAAATATCATTGCAACAGCTTTTATTTAGCCAGAAATCAAGAGTGTAAGTTTTTATGCGCTTAAAAGCATTTTCAGGCCGAATGAGCAAATATGCTTGTTTCTGCCAATTGCAGCAAAATACTGAAAGGAAAGTGGGTTTGCCTTCATAGTTGACCCAGAACAACTCAGTTCAACATGGAAATATCATTGCAACAGCTTTTATTTAGCCAGAAATCAAGAGTGTAAGTTTTTATGCGCTTAAAAGCATTTTCAGGCCGAATGAGCAATTATGCTTGTTTCTGCCAATTGCAGCAAAATACTGAAAGGAAAGTGGGTTTGCCTTCATAGTTGACCCAGAACAACTCAGTTCAACATGGAAATATCATTGCAACAGCTTTTATTTAGCCAGAAATCAAGAGTGTAAGTTTTTATGCGCTTAAAAGCATTTTCAGGCCGAATGAGCAATTATGCTTGTTTCTGCCAATTGCAGCAAAATACTGAAAGGAAAGTGGGTTTGCCTTCATAGTTGACCCAGAACAACTCAGTTCAGCATGGAAATATCATTGCAACAGCTTTTTATTTAGCCAGAAATCAAGAGTGTAAGTTTTTATGCGCTTAAAAGCATTTTCAGGCCGAATGAGCAAATATGCTTGTTTCTGCCAATTGCAGCAAAATACTGAAAGGAAAGTGGGTTTGCCTTCATAGTTGACCCAGAACAACTCAGTTCAGCATGGAAATATCATTGCAACAGCTTTTATTTAGCCAGAAATCAAGAGTGTAAGTTTTTATGCGCTTAAAAGCATTTTCAGGCCGAATGAGCAAATATGCTTGTTTCTGCCAATTGCAGCAAAATACTGAAAGGAAAGTGGGTTTGCCTTCATAGTTGACCCAGAACAACTCAGTTCAGCATGGAAATATCATTGCAACAGCTTTTATTTAGCCAGAAATCAAGAGTGTAAGTTTTTATGCGCTTAAAAGCATTTTCAGGCCGAATGAGCAAATATGCTTGTTTCTGCCAATTGCAGCAAAATACTGAAAGGAAAGTGGGTTTGCCTTCATAGTTGACCCAGAACAACTCAGTTCAACATGGAAATATCATTGCAACAGCTTTTATTTAGCCAGAAATCAAGAGTGTAAGTTTTTATGCGCTTAAAAGCATTTTCAGGCCGAATGAGCAAATATGCTTGTTTCTGCCAATTGCAGCAAAATACTGAAAGGAAAGTGGGTTTGCCTTCATAGTTGACCCAGAACAACTCAGTTCAGCATGGAAATATCATTGCAACAGCTTTTATTTAGCCAGAAATCAAGAGTGTAAGTTTTTATGCGCTTAAAAGCATTTTCAGGCCGAATCAGCTGATTTCTGCCAAATGCAGCAAAATACTGAAGGGAAAGTGGGTTTGCCTTCATAGTTGATTCAGAACAACTCAGTTCAGCATGGAAATATCATTGCAACAGCTTTTATTTAGCCAGAAATCAAGAGTGTAAGTTTTTATGCGCTTAAAAGCATTTTCAGGCCGAATGAGCTGATTTCTGCCAAATGCAGCAAAATACTGAAGGGAAAGTGGGTTTGCCTTCATAGTTGACCCAGAACAACTCAGTTCAGCATGGAAATATCATTGCAACAGCTTTTATTTAGCCAGAAATCAAGAGTGTAAGTTTTTATGCGCTTAAAAGCATTTTCAGGCCGAATGAGCAAATATGCTTGTTTCTGCCAATTGCAGCAAAATACTGAAAGGAAAGTGGGTTTGCCTTCATAGTTGACCCAGAACAACTCAGTTCAGCATGGAAATATCATTGCAACAGCTTTTATTTAGCCAGAAATCAAGAGTGTACGTTTTTATGCGCTTAAAAGCATTTTCAGGCCGAATGAGCAAATATGCTTGTTTCTGCCAATTGCAGCAAAATACTGAAAGGAAAGTGGGTTTGCCTTCATAGTTGACCCAGAACAACTCAGTTCAGCATGGAAATATCATTGCAACAGCTTTTATTTAGCCAGAAATCAAGAGTGTAAGTTTTTATGCGCTTAAAAGCATTTTCAGGCCGAATGAGCAAATATGCTTGTTTCTGCCAATTGCAGCAAAATACTGAAAGGAAAGTGGGTTTGCCTTCATAGTTGACCCAGAACAACTCAGTTCAACATGGAAATATCATTGCAACAGCTTTTATTTAGCCAGAAATCAAGAGTGTAAGTTTTTATGCGCTTAAAAGCATTTTCAGGCCGAATGAGCAATTATGCTTGTTTCTGCCAATTGCAGCAAAATACTGAAAGGAAAGTGGGTTTGCCTTCATAGTTGACCCAGAACAACTCAGTTCAGCATGGAAATATCATTGCAACAGCTTTTTATTTAGCCAGAAATCAAGAGTGTAAGTTTTTATGCGCTTAAAAGCATTTTCAGGCCGAATGAGCAAATATGCTTGTTTCTGCCAATTGCAGCAAAATACTGAAAGGAAAGTGGGTTTGCCTTCATAGTTGACCCAGAACAACTCAGTTCAGCATGGAAATATCATTGCAACAGCTTTTATTTAGCCAGAAATCAAGAGTGTAAGTTTTTATGCGCTTAAAAGCATTTTCAGGCCGAATGAGCAAATATGCTTGTTTCTGCCAATTGCAGCAAAATACTGAAAGGAAAGTGGGTTTGCCTTCATAGTTGACCCAGAACAACTCAGTTCAGCATGGAAATATCATTGCAACAGCTTTTATTTAGCCAGAAATCAAGAGTGTAAGTTTTTATGCGCTTAAAAGCATTTTCAGGCCGAATGATCTGATTTCTGCGAAATGCAGCAAAATACTGAAGGGAAAGTGGGTTTGCCTTCATAGTTGACCCAGAACAACTCAGTTCAGCATGGAAATATCATTGCAACAGCTTTTATTTAGCCAGAAATCAAGAGTGTAAGTTTTTATGCGCTTAAAAGCATTTTCAGGCCGAATGAGCAAATATGCTTGTTTCTGCCAATTGCAGCAAAATACTGAAAGGAAAGTGGGTTTGCCTTCATAGTTGACCCAGAACAACTCAGTTCAGCATGGAAATATCATTGCAACAGCTTTTATTTAGCCAGAAATCAAGAGTGTAAGTTTTTATGCGCTTAAAAGCATTTTCAGGCCGAATGAGCAAATATGCTTGTTTCTGCCAATTGCAGCAAAATACTGAAAGGAAAGTGGGTTTGCCTTCATAGTTGACCCAGAACAACTCAGTTCAACATGGAAATATCATTGCAACAGCTTTTATTTAGCCAGAAATCAAGAGTGTAAGTTTTTATGCGCTTAAAAGCATTTTCAGGCCGAATGAGCAATTATGCTTGTTTCTGCCAATTGCAGCAAAATACTGAAAGGAAAGTGGGTTTGCCTTCATAGTTGACCCAGAACAACTCAGTTCAGCATGGAAATATCATTGCAACAGCTTTTTATTTAGCCAGAAATCAAGAGTGTAAGTTTTTATGCGCTTAAAAGCATTTTCAGGCCGAATGAGCAAATATGCTTGTTTCTGCCAATTGCAGCAAAATACTGAAAGGAAAGTGGGTTTGCCTTCATAGTTGACCCAGAACAACTCAGTTCAGCATGGAAATATCATTGCAACAGCTTTTATTTAGCCAGAAATCAAGAGTGTAAGTTTTTATGCGCTTAAAAGCATTTTCAGGCCGAATGAGCAAATATGCTTGTTTCTGCCAATTGCAGCAAAATACTGAAAGGAAAGTGGGTTTGCCTTCATAGTTGACCCAGAACAACTCAGTTCAGCATGGAAATATCATTGCAACAGCTTTTATTTAGCCAGAAATCAAGAGTGTAAGTTTTTATGCGCTTAAAAGCATTTTCAGGCCGAATGAGCTGATTTCTGCGAAATGCAGCAAAATACTGAAGGGAAAGTGGGTTTGCCTTCATAGTTGACCCAGAACAACTCAGTTCAGCATGGAAATATCATTGCAACAGCTTTTATTTAGCCAGAAATCAAGAGTGTAAGTTTTTATGCGCTTAAAAGCATTTTCAGGCCGAATGAGCAAATATGCTTGTTTCTGCCAATTGCAGCAAAATACTGAAAGGAAAGTGGGTTTGCCTTCATAGTTGACCCAGAACAACTCAGTTCAGCATGGAAATATCATTGCAACAGCTTTTATTTAGCCAGAAATCAAGAGTGTAAGTTTTTATGCGCTTAAAAGCATTTTCAGGCCGAATCAGCTGATTTCTGCCAAATGCAGCAAAATACTGAAGGGAAAGTGGGTTTGCCTTCATAGTTGATTCAGAACAACTCAGTTCAGCATGGAAATATCATTGCAACAGCTTTTATTTAGCCAGAAATCAAGAGTGTAAGTTTTTATGCGCTTAAAAGCATTTTCAGGCCGAATGAGCTGATTTCTGCCAAATGCAGCAAAATACTGAAGGGAAAGTGGGTTTGCCTTCATAGTTGACCCAGAACAACTCAGTTCAGCATGGAAATATCATTGCAACAGCTTTTATTTAGCCAGAAATCAAGAGTGTAAGTTTTTATGCGCTTAAAAGCATTTTCAGGCCGAATGAGCAAATATGCTTGTTTCTGCCAATTGCAGCAAAATACTGAAAGGAAAGTGGGTTTGCCTTCATAGTTGACCCAGAACAACTCAGTTCAGCATGGAAATATCATTGCAACAGCTTTTATTTAGCCAGAAATCAAGAGTGTAAGTTTTTATGCGCTTAAAAGCATTTTCAGGCCGAATGAGCAAATATGCTTGTTTCTGCCAATTGCAGCAAAATACTGAAAGGAAAGTGGGTTTGCCTTCATAGTTGACCCAGAACAACTCAGTTCAGCATGGAAATATCATTGCAACAGCTTTTATTTAGCCAGAAATCAAGAGTGTAAGTTTTTATGCGCTTAAAAGCATTTTCAGGCCGAATGAGCAAATATGCTTGTTTCTGCCAATTGCAGCAAAATACTGAAAGGAAAGTGGGTTTGCCTTCATAGTTGACCCAGAACAACTCAGTTCAACATGGAAATATCATTGCAACAGCTTTTATTTAGCCAGAAATCAAGAGTGTAAGTTTTTATGCGCTTAAAAGCATTTTCAGGCCGAATGAGCAATTATGCTTGTTTCTGCCAATTGCAGCAAAATACTGAAAGGAAAGTGGGTTTGCCTTCATAGTTGACCCAGAACAACTCAGTTCAGCATGGAAATATCATTGCAACAGCTTTTTATTTAGCCAGAAATCAAGAGTGTAAGTTTTTATGCGCTTAAAAGCATTTTCAGGCCGAATGAGCAAATATGCTTGTTTCTGCCAATTGCAGCAAAATACTGAAAGGAAAGTGGGTTTGCCTTCATAGTTGACCCAGAACAACTCAGTTCAGCATGGAAATATCATTGCAACAGCTTTTATTTAGCCAGAAATCAAGAGTGTAAGTTTTTATGCGCTTAAAAGCATTTTCAGGCCGAATGAGCAAATATGCTTGTTTCTGCCAATTGCAGCAAAATACTGAAAGGAAAGTGGGTTTGCCTTCATAGTTGACCCAGAACAACTCAGTTCAGCATGGAAATATCATTGCAACAGCTTTTATTTAGCCAGAAATCAAGAGTGTAAGTTTTTATGCGCTTAAAAGCATTTTCAGGCCGAATGAGCTGATTTCTGCCAAATGCAGCAAAATACTGAAGGGAAAGTGGGTTTGCCTTCATAGTTGACCCAGAACAACTCAGTTCAGCATGGAAATATCATTGCAACAGCTTTTATTTAGCCAGAAATCAAGAGTGTAAGTTTTTATGCGCTTAAAAGCATTTTCAGGCCGAATGAGCAAATATGCTTGTTTCTGCCAATTGCAGCAAAATACTGAAAGGAAAGTGGGTTTGCCTTCATAGTTGACCCAGAACAACTCAGTTCAGCATGGAAATATCATTGCAACAGCTTTTATTTAGCCAGAAATCAAGAGTGTAAGTTTTTATGCGCTTAAAAGCATTTTCAGGCCGAATCAGCTGATTTCTGCCAAATGCAGCAAAATTCTGAAGGGAAAGTGGGTTTGCCTTCATAGTTGACCCAGAACAACTCAGTTCAGCATGGAAATATCATTGCAACAGCTTTTATTTAGCCAGAAATCAAGAGTGTAAGTTTTTATGCGCTTAAAAGCATTTTCAGGCCGAATGAGCAAATATGCTTGTTTCTGCCAATTGCAGCAAAATACTGAAAGGAAAGTGGGTTTGCCTTCATTGTTGACCCAGAACAACTCAGTTCAGCATGGAAATATCATTGCAACAGCTTTTATTTAGCCAGAAATCAAGAGTGTAAGTTTTTATGCGCTTAAAAGCATTTTCAGGCCGAATGAGCTGATTTCTGCCAAATGCAGCAAAATACTGAAGGGAAAGTGGGTTTGCCTTCATAGTTGACCCAGAACAACTCAGTTCAGCATGGAAATATCATTGCAACAGCTTTTATTTAGCCAGAAATCAAGAGTGTAAGTTTTTATGCGCTTAAAAGCATTTTCAGGCCGAATGAGCTGATTTCTGCGAAATGCAGCAAAATACTGAAGGGAAAGTGGGTTTGCCTTCATAGTTGACCCAGAACAACTCAGTTCAGCATGGAAATATCATTGCAACAGCTTTTATTTAGCCAGAAATCAAGAGTGTAAGTTTTTATGCGCTTAAAAGCATTTTCAGGCCGAATGAGCAAATATGCTTGTTTCTGCCAATTGCAGCAAAATACTGAAAGGAAAGTGGGTTTGCCTTCATAGTTGACCCAGAACAACTCAGTTCAGCATGGAAATATCATTGCAACAGCTTTTATTTAGCCAGAAATCAAGAGTTTAAGTTTTTATGCGCTTAAAAGCATTTTCAGGCCGAATAAGCAAATATGCTTGTTTCTGCCAATTGCAGCAAAATATTGAAAGGAAAGTGGGTTTGCCTTAATAGTTGACCCAGAACAACTCAGTTCAGCATGGAAATATCATTGCAACAGCTTTTATTTAGCCAGAAATCAAGAGTGTAAGTTTTTATGCGCTTAAAAGCATTTTCAGGCCGAATGAGCTGATTTCTGCGAAATGCAGCAAAATACTGAAGGGAAAGTGGGTTTGCCTTCATAGTTGACCCAGAACAACTCAGTTCAGCATGGAAATATCATTGCAACAGCTTTTATTTAGCCAGAAATCAAGAGTGTAAGTTTTTATGCGCTTAAAAGCATTTTCAGGCCGAATCAGCTGATTTCTGCCAAATGCAGCAAAATACTGAAGGGAAAGTGGGTTTGCCTTCATAGTTGACCCAGAACAACTCAGTTCAGCATGGAAATATCATTGCAACAGCTTTTATTTAGCCAGAAATCAAGAGTGTAAGTTTTTATGCGCTTAAAAGCATTTTCAGGCCGAATGAGCAAATATGCTTGTTTCTGCCAATTGCAGCAAAATACTGAAAGGAAAGTGGGTTTGCCTTCATAGTTGACCCAGAACAACTCAGTTCAGCATGGAAATATCATTGCAACAGCTTTTATTTAGCCAGAAATCAAGAGTGTAAGTTTTTATGCGCTTAAAAGCATTTTCAGGCCGAATGAGCAAATATGCTTGTTTCTGCCAATTGCAGCAAAATACTGAAAGGAAAGTGGGTTTGCCTTCATAGTTGACCCAGAACAACTCAGTTCAGCATGGAAATATCATTGCAACAGCTTTTATTTAGCCAGAAATCAAGAGTGTAAGTTTTTATGCGCTTAAAAGCATTTTCAGGCCGAATGAGCAAATATGCTTGTTTCTGCCAATTGCAGCAAAATACTGAAAGGAAAGTGGGTTTGCCTTCATAGTTGACCCAGAACAACTCAGTTCAGCATGGAAATATCATTGCAACAGCTTTTATTTAGCCAGAAATCAAGAGTTTAAGTTTTTATGCGCTTAAAAGCATTTTCAGGCCGAATAAGCAAATATGCTTGTTTCTGCCAATTGCAGCAAAATATTGAAAGGAAAGTGGGTTTGCCTTCATAGTTGACCCAGAAAAACTCAGTTCAGCATGGAAATATCATTGCAACAGCTTTTATTTAGCCAGAAATCAAGAGTGTAAGTTTTTATGCGCTTAAAAGCATTTTCAGGCCGAATGAGCTGATTTCTGCGAAATGCAGCAAAATACTGAAGGGAAAGTGGGTTTGCCTTCATAGTTGACCCAGAACAACTCAGTTCAGCATGGAAATATCATTGCAACAGCTTTTATTTAGCCAGAAATCAAGAGTGTAAGTTTTTATGCGCTTAAAAGCATTTTCAGGCCGAATGAGCAAATATGCTTGTTTCTGCCAATTGCAGAAAAATACTGAAAGGAAAGTGGGTTTGCCTTCATAGTTGACCCAGAACAACTCAGTTCAACATGGAAATATCATTGCAACAGCTTTTATTTAGCCAGAAATCAAGAGTTTAAGTTTTTATGCGCTTAAAAGCATTTTCAGGCCGAATAAGCAAATATGCTTGTTTCTGCCAATTGCAGCAAAATATTGAAAGGAAAGTGGGTTTGCCTTCATAGTTGACCCAGAACAACTCAGTTCAGCATGGAAATATCATTGCAACAGCTTTTATTTAGCCAGAAATCAAGAGTGTAAGTTTTTATGCGCTTAAAAGCATTTTCAGGCCGAATGAGCTGATTTCTGCGAAATGCAGCAAAATACTGAAGGGAAAGTGGGTTTGCCTTCATAGTTGACCCAGAACAACTCAGTTCAGCATGGAAATATCATTGCAACAGCTTTTATTTAGCCAGAAATCAAGAGTGTAAGTTTTTATGCGCTTAAAAGCATTTTCAGGCCGAATCAGCTGATTTCTGCCAAATGCAGCAAAATACTGAAGGGAAAGTGGGTTTGCCTTCATAGTTGACCCAGAACAACTCAGTTCAGCATGGAAATATCATTGCAACAGCTTTTATTTAGCCAGAAATCAAGAGTGTAAGTTTTTATGCGCTTAAAAGCATTTTCAGGCCGAATGAGCAAATATGCTTGTTTCTGCCAATTGCAGCAAAATACTGAAAGGAAAGTGGGTTTGCCTTCATAGTTGACCCAGAACAACTCAGTTCAGCATGGAAATATCATTGCAACAGCTTTTATTTAGCCAGAAATCAAGAGTGTAAGTTTTTATGCGCTTAAAAGCATTTTCAGGCCGAATGAGCAAATATGCTTGTTTCTGCCAATTGCAGCAAAATACTGAAAGGAAAGTGGGTTTGCCTTCATAGTTGACCCAGAACAACTCAGTTCAGCATGGAAATATCATTGCAACAGCTTTTATTTAGCCAGAAATCAAGAGTGTAAGTTTTTATGCGCTTAAAAGCATTTTCAGGATGAATGAGCAAATATGCTTGTTTCTGCCAATTGCAGCAAAATACTGAAAGGAAAGTGGGTTTGCCTTCATAGTTGACCCAGAACAACTCAGTTCAGCATGGAAATATCATTGCAACAGCTTTTATTTAGCCAGAAATCAAGAGTTTAAGTTTTTATGCGCTTAAAAGCATTTTCAGGCCGAATAAGCAAATATGCTTGTTTCTGCCAATTGCAGCAAAATATTGAAAGGAAAGTGGGTTTGCCTTCATAGTTGACCCAGAAAAACTCAGTTCAGCATGGAAATATCATTGCAACAGCTTTTATTTAGCCAGAAATCAAGAGTGTAAGTTTTTATGCGCTTAAAAGCATTTTCAGGCCGAATAAGCAAATATGCTTGTTTCTGCCAATTGCAGCAAAATATTGAAAGGAAAGTGGGTTTGCCTTCATAGTTGACCCAGAACAACTCAGTTCAGCATGGAAATATCATTGCAACAGCTTTTATTTAGCCAGAAATCAAGAGTGTAAGTTTTTATGCGCTTAAAAGCATTTTCAGGCCGAATGAGCAAATATGCTTGTTTCTGCCAATTGCAGCAAAATACTGAAAGGAAAGTGGGTTTGCCTTCATAGTTGACCCAGAACAACTCAGTTCAGCATGGAAATATCATTGCAACAGCTTTTATTTAGCCAGAAATCAAGAGTGTAAGTTTTTATGCGCTTAAAAGCATTTTCAGGCCGAATGAGCAAATATGCTTGTTTCTGCCAATTGCAGCAAAATACTGAAAGGAAAGTGGGTTTGCCTTCATAGTTGACCCAGAACAACTCAGTTCAGCATGGAAATATCATTGCAACAGCTTTTATTTAGCCAGAAATCAAGAGTGTAAGTTTTTATGCGCTTAAAAGCATTTTCAGGCCGAATGAGCAAATATGCTTGTTTCTGCCAATTGCAGCAAAATACTGAAAGGAAAGTGGGTTTGCCTTCATAGTTGACCCAGAACAACTCAGTTCAGCATGGAAATATCATTGCAACAGCTTTTATTTAGCCAGAAATCAAGAGTGTAAGTTTTTATGCGCTTAAAAGCATTTTCAGGCCGAATGAGCAAATATGCTTGTTTCTGCCAATTGCAGCAAAATACTGAAAGGAAAGTGGGTTTGCCTTCATAGTTGACCCAGAACAACTCAGTTCAGCATGGAAATATCATTGCAACAGCTTTTATTTAGCCAGAAATCAAGGGTGTAAGTTTTTATGTGCTTAAAAGCATTTTCAGGCCGAATCAGCTGATTTCTGCCAAATGCAGCAAAATACTGAAGGGAAAGTGGGTTTGCCTTCATAGTTGACCCAGAACAACTCAGTTCAGCATGGAAATATCATTGCAACAGCTTTTATTTAGCCAGAAATCAAGAGTGTAAGTTTTTATGCGCTTAAAAGCATTTTCAGGCCGAATCAGCAAATATGCTTGTTTCTGCCAATTGCAGCAAAATACTGAAAGGAAAGTGGGTTTGCCTTCATAGTTGACCCAGAACAACTCAGTTCAGCATGGAAATATCATTGCAACAGCTTTTATTTAGCCAGAAATCAAGAGTGTAAGTTTTTATGCGCTTAAAAGCATTTTCAGGCCGAATGAGCAAATATGCTTGTTTCTGCCAATTGCAGCAAAATACTGAAAGGAAAGTGGGTTTGCCTTCATAGTTGACCCAGAACAACTCAGTTCAGCATGGAAATATCATTGCAACAGCTTTTATTTAGCCAGAAATCAAGAGTGTAAGTTTTTATGCGCTTAAAAGCATTTTCAGGCCGAATGAGCAAATATGCTTGTTTCTGCCAATTGCAGCAAAATACTGAAAGGAAAGTGGGTTTGCCTTCATAGTTGACCCAGAACAACTCAGTTCAGCATGGAAATATCATTGCAACAGCTTTTATTTAGCCAGAAATCAAGAGTTTAAGTTTTTATGCGCTTAAAAGCATTTTCAGGCCGAATAAGCAAATATGCTTGTTTCTGCCAATTGCAGCAAAATATTGAAAGGAAAGTGGGTTTGCCTTCATAGTTGACCCAGAAAAACTCAGTTCAGCATGGAAATATCATTGCAACAGCTTTTATTTAGCCAGAAATCAAGAGTGTAAGTTTTTATGCGCTTAAAAGCATTTTCAGGCCGAATGAGCTGATTTCTGCGAAATGCAGCAAAATACTGAAGGGAAAGTGGGTTTGCCTTCATAGTTGACCCAGAACAACTCAGTTCAGCATGGAAATATCATTGCAACAGCTTTTATTTAGCCAGAAATCAAGAGTGTAAGTTTTTATGCGCTTAAAAGCATTTTCAGGCCGAATGAGCAAATATGCTTGTTTCTGCCAATTGCAGCAAAATACTGAAAGGAAAGTGGGTTTGCCTTCATAGTTGACCCAGAACAACTCAGTTCAGCATGGAAATATCATTGCAACAGCTTTTATTTAGCCAGAAATCAAGAGTTTAAGTTTTTATGCGCTTAAAAGCATTTTCAGGCCGAATAAGCAAATATGCTTGTTTCTGCCAATTGCAGCAAAATATTGAAAGGAAAGTGGGTTTGCCTTCATAGTTGACCCAGAACAACTCAGTTCAGCATGGAAATATCATTGCAACAGCTTTTATTTAGCCAGAAATCAAGAGTGTAAGTTTTTATGCGCTTAAAAGCATTTTCAGGCCGAATCAGCTGATTTCTGCCAAATGCAGCAAAATACTGAAGGGAAAGTGGGTTTGCCTTCATAGTTGACCCAGAACAACTCAGTTCAGCATGGAAATATCATTGCAACAGCTTTTATTTAGCCAGAAATCAAGAGTGTAAGTTTTTATGCGCTTAAAAGCATTTTCAGGCCGAATCAGCTGATTTCTGCCAAATGCAGCAAAATACTGAAGGGAAAGTGGGTTTGCCTTCATAGTTGACCCAGAACAACTCAGTTCAGCATGGAAATATCATTGCAACAGCTTTTATTTAGCCAGAAATCAAGAGTGTAAGTTTTTATGCGCTTAAAAGCATTTTCAGGCCGAATGAGCAAATATGCTTGTTTCTGCCAATTGCAGCAAAATACTGAAAGGAAAGTGGGTTTGCCTTCATAGTTGACCCAGAACAACTCAGTTCAGCATGGAAATATCATTGCAACAGCTTTTAATTGCAACAGCTTTTATTTAGCCAGAAATCAAGGGTGTAAGTTTTTATGTGCTTAAAAGCTTTTTCAGGCCGAATCAGCTGATTTCTGCCAAATGCAGCAAAATACTGAAAGGAAAGTGGGTTTGCCTTCATAGTTGACCCAGAACAACTCAGTTCAGCATGGAAATATCATTGCAACAGCTTTTATTTAGCCAGAAATCAAGAGTGTAAGTTTTTATGCGCTTAAAAGCATTTTCAGGCCGAATGAGCAAATATGCTTGTTTCTACCAATTGCAGCAAAATACTGAAAGGAAAGTGGGTTTGCCTTCATAGTTGACCCAGAACAACTCAGTTCAGCATGGAAATATCATTGCAACAGCTTTTATTTAGCCAGAAATCAAGAGTGTAAGTTTTTATGCGCTTAAAAGCATTTTCAGGCCGAATGAGCAAATATGCTTGTTTCTACCAATTGCAGCAAAATACTGAAAGGAAAGTGGGTTTGCCTTCATAGTTGACCCAGAACAACTCAGTTCAGCATGGAAATATCATTGCAACAGCTTTTATTTAGCCAGAAATCAAGAGTGTAAGTTTTTATGTGCTTAAAAGCATTTTCAGGCCGAATCAGCTGATTTCTGCCAAATGCAGCAAAATACTGAAAGGAAAGTGGGTTTGCCTTCATAGTTGACCCAGAACAACTCAGTTCAGCATGGAAATATCATTGCAACAGCTTTTATTTAGCCAGAAATCAAGAGTGTAAGTTTTTATGTGCTTAAAAGCATTTTCAGGCCGAATCAGCTGATTTCTGCCAAATGCAGCAAAATACTGAAGGGAAAGTGGGTTTGCCTTCATAGTTGACCCAGAACAACTCAGTTCAGCATGGAAATATCATTGCAACAGCTTTTATTTAGCCAGAAATCAAGAGTGTAAGTTTTTATGCGCTTAAAAGCATTTTCAGGCCGAATGAGCAAATATGCTTGTTTCTGCCAATTGCAGCAAAATACTGAAAGGAAAGTGGGTTTGCCTTCATAGTTGACCCAGAACAACTCAGTTCAGCATGGAAATATCATTGCAACAGCTTTTATTTAGCCAGAAATCAAGAGTGTAAGTTTTTATGCGCTTAAAAGCATTTTCAGGCCGAATGAGCTGATTTCTGCCAAATGCAGCAAAATACTGAAGGGAAAGTGGGTTTGCCTTCATAGTTGACCCAGAACAACTCAGTTCAGCATGGAAATATCATTGCAACAGCTTTTATTTAGCCAGAAATCAAGAGTGTAAGTTTTTATGCGCTTAAAAGCATTTTCAGGCCGAATGAGCAAATATGCTTGTTTCTGCCAATTGCAGCAAAATACTGAAAGGAAAGTGGGTTTGCCTTCATAGTTGACCCAGAACAACTCAGTTCAGCATGGAAATATCATTGCAACAGCTTTTATTTAGCCAGAAATCAAGAGTGTAAGTTTTTATGCGCTTAAAAGCATTTTCAGGCCGAATAAGCAAATATGCTTGTTTCTGCCAATTGCAGCAAAATATTGAAAGGAAAGTGGGTTTGCCTTCATAGTTGACCCAGAACAACTCAGTTCAGCATGGAAATATCATTGCAACAGCTTTTATTTAGCCAGAAATCAAGAGTGTAAGTTTTTATGCGCTTAAAAGCATTTTCAGGCCGAATGAGCAAATATGCTTGTTTCTGCCAATTGCAGCAAAATACTGAAAGGAAAGTGGGTTTGCCTTCATAGTTGACCCAGAACAACTCAGTTCAGCATGGAAATATCATTGCAACAGCTTTTATTTAGCCAGAAATCAAGAGTGTAAGTTTTTATGCGCTTAAAAGCATTTTCAGGCCGAATGAGCAAATATGCTTGTTTCTGCCAATTGCAGCAAAATACTGAAAGGAAAGTGGGTTTGCCTTCATAGTTGACCCAGAACAACTCAGTTCAGCATGGAAATATCATTGCAACAGCTTTTATTTAGCCAGAAATCAAGAGTGTAAGTTTTTATGCGCTTAAAAGCATTTTCAGGCCGAATGAGCAAATATGCTTGTTTCTGCCAATTGCAGCAAAATACTGAAAGGAAAGTGGGTTTGCCTTCATAGTTGACCCAGAACAACTCAGTTCAGCATGGAAATATCATTGCAACAGCTTTTATTAAGCCAGAAATCAAGGGTGTAAGTTTTTATGTGCTTAAAAGCATTTTCAGGCCGAATCAGCTGATTTCTGCCAAATGCAGCAAAATACTGAAGGGAAAGTGGGTTTGCCTTCATAGTTGACCCAGAACAACTCAGTTCAGCATGGAAATATCATTGCAACAGCTTTTATTTAGCCAGAAATCAAGAGTGTAAGTTTTTATGCGCTTAAAAGCATTTTCAGGCCGAATGAGCAAATATGCTTGTTTCTGCCAATTGCAGCAAAATACTGAAAGGAAAGTGGGTTTGCCTTCATAGTTGACCCAGAACAACTCAGTTCAGCATGGAAATATCATTGCAACAGCTTTTATTTAGCCAGAAATCAAGAGTGTAAGTTTTTATGCGCTTAAAAGCATTTTCAGGCCGAATGAGCAAATATGCTTGTTTCTGCCAATTGCAGCAAAATACTGAAAGGAAAGTGGGTTTGCCTTCATAGTTGACCCAGAATAACTCAGTTCAGCATGGAAATATCATTGCAACAGCTTTTATTTAGCCAGAAATCAAGAGTGTAAGTTTTTATGCGCTTAAAAGCATTTTCAGGCCGAATGAGCAAATATGCTTGTTTCTGCCAATTGCAGCAAAATACTGAAAGGAAAGTGGGTTTGCCTTCATAGTTGACCCAGAACAACTCAGTTCAGCATGGAAATATCATTGCAACAGCTTTTATTTAGCCAGAAATCAAGAGTTTAAGTTTTTATGCGCTTAAAAGCATTTTCAGGCCGAATGAGCAAATATGCTTGTTTCTGCCAATTGCAGCAAAATATTGAAAGGAAAGTGGGTTTGCCTTCATAGTTGACCCAGAACAACTCAGTTCAGCATGGAAATATCATTGCAACAGCTTTTATTTAGCCAGAAATCAAGAGTGTAAGTTTTTATGCGCTTAAAAGCATTTTCAGGCCGAATGAGCAAATATGCTTGTTTCTGCCAATTGCAGCAAAATACTGAAAGGAAAGTGGGTTTGCCTTCATAGTTGACCCAGAACAACTCAGTTCAGCATGGAAATATCATTGCAACAGCTTTTATTTAGCCAGAAATCAAGAGTTTAAGTTTTTATGCGCTTAAAAGCATTTTCAGGCCGAATGAGCAAATATGCTTGTTTCTGCCAATTGCAGCAAAATACTGAAAGGAAAGTGGGTTTGCCTTCATAGTTGACCCAGAACAACTCAGTTCAGCATGGAAATATCATTGCAACAGCTTTTATTTAGCCAGAAATCAAGAGTGTAAGTTTTTATGCGCTTAAAAGCATTTTCAGGCCGAATGAGCAAATATGCTTGTTTCTGCCAATTGCAGCAAAATACTGAAAGGAAAGTGGGTTTGCCTTCATAGTTGACCCAGAACAACTCAGTTCAGCATGGAAATATCATTGCAACAGCTTTTATTTAGCCAGAAATCAAGAGTGTAAGTTTTTATGCGCTTAAAAGCATTTTCAGGCCGAATGAGCTGATTTCTGCCAAATGCAGCAAAATACTGAAGGGAAAGTGGGTTTGCCTTCATAGTTGACCCAGAACAACTCAGTTCAGCATGGAAATATCATTGCAACAGCTTTTATTTAGCCAGAAATCAAGAGTGTAAGTTTTTATGCGCTTAAAAGCATTTTCAGGCCGAATGAGCAAATATGCTTGTTTCTGCCAATTGCAGCAAAATACTGAAAGGAAAGTGGGTTTGCCTTCATAGTTGACCCAGAACAACTCAGTTCAGCATGGAAATATCATTGCAACAGCTTTTATTTAGCCAGAAATCAAGAGTGTAAGTTTTTATGCGCTTAAAAGCATTTTCAGGCCGAATGAGCAAATATGCTTGTTTCTGCCAATTGCAGCAAAATACTGAAAGGAAAGTGGGTTTGCCTTCATAGTTGACCCAGAACAACTCAGTTCAGCATGGAAATATCATTGCAACAGCTTTTATTTAGCCAGAAATCAAGAGTGTAAGTTTTTATGCGCTTAAAAGCATTTTCAGGCCGAATGAGCAAATATGCTTGTTTCTGCCAATTGCAGCAAAATACTGAAAGGAAAGTGGGTTTGCCTTCATAGTTGACCCAGAACAACTCAGTTCAGCATGGAAATATCATTGCAACAGCTTTTATTTAGCCAGAAATCAAGGGTGTAAGTTTTTATGTGCTTAAAAGCATTTTCAGGCCGAATCAGCTGATTTCTGCCAAATGCAGCAAAATACTGAAGGGAAAGTGGGTTTGCCTTCATAGTTGACCCAGAACAACTCAGTTCAGCATGGAAATATCATTGCAACAGCTTTTATTTAGCCAGAAATCAAGAGTGTAAGTTTTTATGCGCTTAAAAGCATTTTCAGGCCGAATGAGCAAATATGCTTGTTTCTGCCAATTGCAGCAAAATACTGAAAGGAAAGTGGGTTTGCCTTCATAGTTGACCCAGAACAACTCAGTTCAGCATGGAAATATCATTGCAACAGCTTTTATTTAGCCAGAAATCAAGAGTGTAAGTTTTTATGCGCTTAAAAGCATTTTCAGGCCGAATGAGCAAATATGCTTGTTTCTGCCAATTGCAGCAAAATACTGAAAGGAAAGTGGGTTTGCCTTCATAGTTGACCCAGAACAACTCAGTTCAGCATGGAAATATCATTGCAACAGCTTTTATTTAGCCAGAAATCAAGAGTTTAAGTTTTTATGCGCTTAAAAGCATTTTCAGGCCGAATGAGCAAATATGCTTGTTTCTGCCAATTGCAGCAAAATACTGAAAGGAAAGTGGGTTTGCCTTCATAGTTGACCCAGAACAACTCAGTTCAGCATGGAAATATCATTGCAACAGCTTTTATTTAGCCAGAAATCAAGAGTGTAAGTTTTTATGCGCTTAAAAGCATTTTCAGGCCGAATGAGCAAATATGCTTGTTTCTGCCAATTGCAGCAAAATACTGAAAGGAAAGTGGGTTTGCCTTCATAGTTGACCCAGAACAACTCAGTTCAGCATGGAAATATCATTGCAACAGCTTTTATTTAGCCAGAAATCAAGAGTGTAAGTTTTTATGCGCTTAAAAGCATTTTCAGGCCGAATGAGCAAATATGCTTGTTTCTGCCAATTGCAGCAAAATACTGAAAGGAAAGTGGGTTTGCCTTCATAGTTGACCCAGAACAACTCAGTTCAGCATGGAAATATCATTGCAACAGCTTTTATTTAGCCAGAAATCAAGAGTGTAAGTTTTTATGCGCTTAAAAGCATTTTCAGGCCGAATGAGCAAATATGCTTGTTTCTGCCAATTGCAGCAAAATACTGAAAGGAAAGTGGGTTTGCCTTCATAGTTGACCCAGAACAACTCAGTTCAGCATGGAAATATCATTGCAACAGCTTTTATTTAGCCAGAAATCAAGAGTGTAAGTTTTTATGCGCTTAAAAGCATTTTCAGGCCGAATGAGCAAATATGCTTGTTTCTGCCAATTGCAGCAAAATACTGAAAGGAAAGTGGGTTTGCCTTCATAGTTGACCCAGAACAACTCAGTTCAGCATGGAAATATCATTGCAACAGCTTTTATTTAGCCAGAAATCAAGAGTGTAAGTTTTTATGCGCTTAAAAGCATTTTCAGGCCGAATGAGCTGATTTCTGCCAAATGCAGCAAAATACTGAAGGGAAAGTGGGTTTGCCTTCATAGTTGACCCAGAACAACTCAGTTCAGCATGGAAATATCATTGCAACAGCTTTTATTTAGCCAGAAATCAAGAGTGTAAGTTTTTATGCGCTTAAAAGCATTTTCAGGCCGAATGAGCAAATATGCTTGTTTCTGCCAATTGCAGCAAAATACTGAAAGGAAAGTGGGTTTGCCTTCATAGTTGACCCAGAACAACTCAGTTCAGCATGGAAATATCATTGCAACAGCTTTTATTTAGCCAGAAATCAAGAGTGTAAGTTTTTATGCGCTTAAAAGCATTTTCAGGCCGAATGAGCTGATTTCTGCCAAATGCAGCAAAATACTGAAGGGAAAGTGGGTTTGCCTTCATAGTTGACCCAGAACAACTCAGTTCAGCATGGAAATATCATTGCAACAGCTTTTATTTAGCCAGAAATCAAGAGTGTAAGTTTTTATGCGCTTAAAAGCATTTTCAGGCCGAATGAGCAAATATGCTTGTTTCTGCCAATTGCAGCAAAATACTGAAAGGAAAGTGGGTTTGCCTTCATAGTTGACCCAGAACAACTCAGTTCAGCATGGAAATATCATTGCAACAGCTTTTATTTAGCCAGAAATCAAGAGTGTAAGTTTCTATGCGCTTAAAAGCATTTTCAGGCCGAATGAGCAAATATGCTTGTTTCTGCCAATTGCAGCAAAATACTGAAAGGAAAGTGGGTTTGCCTTCATAGTTGACCCAGAACAACTCAGTTCAGCATGGAAATATCATTGCAACAGCTTTTATTTAGCCAGAAATCAAGAGTGTAAGTTTTTATGCGCTTAAAAGCATTTTCAGGCCGAATGAGCAAATATGCTTGTTTCTGCCAATTGCAGCAAAATACTGAAAGGAAAGTGGGTTTGCCTTCATAGTTGACCCAGAACAACTCAGTTCAGCATGGAAATATCATTGCAACAGCTTTTATTTAGCCAGAAATCAAGAGTGTAAGTTTTTATGCGCTTAAAAGCATTTTCAGGCCGAATCAGCTGATTTCTGCCAAATGCAGCAAAATACTGAAGGGAAAGTGGGTTTGCATTCATAGTTGACCCAGAACAACTCAGTTCAGCATGGAAATATCATTGCAACAGCTTTTATTTAGCCAGAAATCAAGAGTGTAAGTTTTTATGCGCTTAAAAGCATTTTCAGGCCGAATGAGCAAATATGCTTGTTTCTGCCAATTGCAGCAAAATACTGAAAGGAAAGTGGGTTTGCCTTCATAGTTGACCCAGAACAACTCAGTTCAGCATGGAAATATCATTGCAACAGCTTTTATTTAGCCAGAAATCAAGAGTGTAAGTTTTTATGCGCTTAAAAGCATTTTCAGGCCGAATGAGCAAATATGCTTGTTTCTGCCAATTGCAGCAAAATACTGAAAGGAAAGTGGGTTTGCCTTCATAGTTGACCCAGAACAACTCAGTTCAACATGGAAATATCATTGCAACAGCTTTTATTTAGCCAGAAATCAAGAGTGTAAGTTTTTATGCGCTTAAAAGCATTTTCAGGCCGAATGAGCAAATATGCTTGTTTCTGCCAATTGCAGCAAAATACTGAAAGGAAAGTGGGTTTGCCTTCATAGTTGACCCAGAACAACTCAGTTCAGCATGGAAATATCATTGCAACAGCTTTTATTTAGCCAGAAATCAAGAGTGTAAGTTTTTATGCGCTTAAAAGCATTTTCAGGCCGAATGAGCAAATATGCTTGTTTCTGCCAATTGCAGCAAAATACTGAAAGGAAAGTGGGTTTGCCTTCATAGTTGACCCAGAACAACTCAGTTCAGCATGGAAATATCATTGCAACAGCTTTTATTTAGCCAGAAATCAAGAGTGTAAGTTTTTATGCGCTTAAAAGCATTTTCAGGCCGAATGAGCAAATATGCTTGTTTCTGCCAATTGCAGCAAAATACTGAAAGGAAAGTGGGTTTGCCTTCATAGTTGACCCAGAACAACTCAGTTCAGCATGGAAATATCATTGCAACAGCTTTTATTTAGCCAGAAATCAAGAGTGTAAGTTTTTATGCGCTTAAAAGCATTTTCAGGCCGAATGAGCAAATATGCTTGTTTCTGCCAATTGCAGCAAAATACTGAAAGGAAAGTGGGTTTGCCTTCATAGTTGACCCAGAACAACTCAGTTCAGCATGGAAATATCATTGCAACAGCTTTTATTTAGCCAGAAATCAAGAGTGTAAGTTTTTATGCGCTTAAAAGCATTTTCAGGCCGAATGAGCAAATATGCTTGTTTCTGCCAATTGCAGCAAAATACTGAAAGGAAAGTGGGTTTGCCTTCATAGTTGACCCAGAACAACTCAGTTCAGCATGGAAATATCATTGCAACAGCTTTTATTTAGCCAGAAATCAAGAGTGTAAGTTTTTATGCGCTTAAAAGCATTTTCAGGCCGAATGAGCAAATATGCTTGTTTCTGCCAATTGCAGCAAAATACTGAAAGGAAAGTGGGTTTGCCTTCATAGTTGACCCAGAACAACTCAGTTCAGCATGGAAATATCATTGCAACAGCTTTTATTTAGCCAGAAATCAAGAGTGTAAGTTTTTATGCGCTTAAAAGCATTTTCAGGCCGAATGAGCTGATTTCTGCCAAATGCAGCAAAATACTGAAGGGAAAGTGGGTTTGCCTTCATAGTTGACCCAGAACAACTCAGTTCAGCATGGAAATATCATTGCAACAGCTTTTATTTAGCCAGAAATCAAGAGTGTAAGTTTTTATGCGCTTAAAAGCATTTTCAGGCCGAATGAGCAAATATGCTTGTTTCTGCCAATTGCAGCAAAATACTGAAAGGAAAGTGGGTTTGCCTTCATAGTTGACCCAGAACAACTCAGTTCAGCATGGAAATATCATTGCAACAGCTTTTATTTAGCCAGAAATCAAGAGTGTAAGTTTTTATGCGCTTAAAAGCATTTTCAGGCCGAATGAGCAAATAGGCTTGTTTCTGCCAATTGCAGCAAAATACTGAAAGGAAAGTAGGTTTGCCTTCATAGTTGACCCAGAACAACTCAGTTCAGCATGGAAATATCATTGCAACAGCTTTTATTTAGCCAGAAATCAAGAGTGTAAGTTTTTATGCGCTTAAAAGCATTTTCAGGCCGAATCAGCTGATTTCTGCTAAATGCAGCAAAATACTGAAGGGAAAGTGGGTTTGCCTTCATAGTTGACCCAGAACAACTCAGTTCAGCATGGAAATATCATTGCAACAGCTTTTATTTAGCCAGAAATCAAGAGTGTAAGTTTTTATGCGCTTAAAAGCATTATCAGGCCGAATGAGCTGATTTCTGCCAAATGCAGCAAAATACTGAAGGGAAAGTGGGTTTGCCTTCATAGTTGACCCAGAACAACTCAGTTCAGCATGGAAATATCATTGCAACAGCTTTTATTTAGCCAGAAATCAAGAGTGTAAGTTTTTATGCGCTTAAAAGCATTTTCAGGCCGAATGAGCAAATATGCTTGTTTCTGCCAATTGCAGCAAAATACTGAAAGGAAAGTGGGTTTGCCTTCATAGTTGACCCAGAACAACTCAGTTCAGCATGGAAATATCATTGCAACAGCTTTTATTTAGCCAGAAATCAAGAGTGTAAGTTTTTATGCGCTTAAAAGCATTTTCAGGCCGAATGAGCAAATATGCTTGTTTCTGCCAATTGCAGCAAAATACTGAAAGGAAAGTGGGTTTGCCTTCATAGTTGACCCAGAACAACTCAGTTCAGCATGGAAATATCATTGCAACAGCTTTTATTTAGCCAGAAATCAAGAGTGTAAGTTTTTATGCGCTTAAAAGCATTTTCAGGCCGAATGAGCTGATTTCTGCCAAATGCAGCAAAATACTGAAGGGAAAGTGGGTTTGCCTTCATAGTTGACCCAGAACAACTCAGTTCAGCATGGAAATATCATTGCAACAGCTTTTATTTAGCCAGAAATCAAGAGTGTAAGTTTTTATGCGCTTAAAAGCATTTTCAGGCCGAATGAGCTGATTTCTGCCAAATGCAGCAAAATACTGAAGGGAAAGTGGGTTTGCCTTCATAGTTGACCCAGAACAACTCAGTTCAGCATGGAAATATCATTGCAACAGCTTTTATTTAGCCAGAAATCAAGAGTGTAAGTTTTTATGCGCTTAAAAGCATTTTCAGGCCGAATGAGCAAATATGCTTGTTTCTGCCAATTGCAGCAAAATACTGAAAGGAAAGTGGGTTTGCCTTCATAGTTGACCCAGAACAACTCAGTTCAGCATGGAAATATCATTGCAACAGCTTTTATTTAGCCAGAAATCAAGAGTGTAAGTTTTTATGCGCTTAAAAGCATTTTCAGGCCGAATAAGCTGATTTCTGCCAAATGCAGCAAAATACTGAAGGGAAAGTGGGTTTGCCTTCATAGTTGACCCAGAACAACTCAGTTCAGCATGGAAATATCATTGCAACAGCTTTTATTTAGCCAGAAATCAAGAGTGTAAGTTTTTATGCGCTTAAAAGCATTTTCAGGCCGAATGAGCAAATATGCTTGTTTCTGGCAATTGCAGCAAAATACTGAAAGGAAAGTGGGTTTGCCTTCATAGTTGACCCAGAACAACTCAGTTCAGCATGGAAATATCATTGCAACAGCTTTTATTTCACCAGAAATCAAGAGTGTAAGTTTTTATGCGCTTAAAAGCATTTTCAGGCCGAATGAGCAAATATGCTTGTTTCTGCCAATGGCAGCAAAATACTGAAAGGAAAGTGGGTTTGCCTTCATAGTTGACCCAGAAAACTCAGTTCAGCATGCAAATATCATTGCAACAGCTTTTATTTAGCCAAAAATCAAGAGTGTAAGTTGTTATTTGCTTAAAAGCATTTTCAGCCCGAATGAGCAACTATGCTTGTTTCTGCCAATTGCAGCAAAATACTGAAAGGAAAGTGGGTTTGCCTTCATATTTGACCTAGAACAATTCAGTTCAGCGTGAAAATATCATTGCAACAGCTTTTATTTTCGCCAGAAATCAAGAGTGTAAGTTTTTATGCGCTTAAAAGCATTTCCAGGCCAAAAGAGCTGATTTCTGCCAATTGCAGCAAAATACTGAAAGGAAAGTGGGTTTGCCTTCATAGTTGACCGAGAACAACTCAGTTCAGCATGGAAATATCATTGCAACAGCTTTTATTTAGCCAGAAATCAAGAGTGTAAGTTTTTATGCGCTTAAAAGCATTTTCAGGCCGAATGAGCTGATTTCTGCCAATTGCAGCAAAATACTAAAAGGAAAGTGGGTTTGCCTTCATATTTGATCCAGAACAACTCAGTTCAGCATGGAAATATCATTGCAACAGCTTTTATTTAGCCAGAAATCAAGAGTGTAAGTTTTTATGCGCTTAAAAGCATTTTCAGGCCGAATGAACTGATTTCTGCCAATTGCAGCAAGATACTGAAAGGAAAGTGGGTTTGCCTTCATAGTTGACCCAGAGCAACTCAGTTCAGCATGGAACTATCATTGCAACAGCTTTTATTTAGCCAGAAATCAAGAGTGTAAGTTTTTATGCGCTTAAAAGCATTTTCAGGCCGAATGAGCAAATATGCTTGTTTCTGCCAATTGCAGCAAAATACTGAAAGGAAAGTGGGTTTGCCTTCATAGTTGACCCAGAACAACTCAGTTCAGCATGGAAATATCATTGCAACAGCTTTTATTTAGCCAGAAATCAAGAGTGTAAGTTTTTATGCGCTTAAAAACATTTTCAGGCCGAATGAGCAAATATGCTTGTTTCTGCCAATTGCAGCAAAATACTGAAGGAAAAGTGTGTTTGCCTTCATAGTTGACCCAGAACAACTCAGTTCAGCATGAAAATATCATTGCAACAGCTTTTATTTAGCCAGAAATCAAGAGTGTAAGTTTTTATGCACTTAAAAGCATTTTTAGCCCGACTGAGCAACTATGCTTGTTTCTGCCAATTGCAGCAAAATACTGAAAGGAAAGTGGGTTTGCCTTCATAGTTGACCCAGAACAACTCAGTTCAGCATGGAAATATCATTGCAACAGCTTTTATTTAGCCAGAAATCAAGAGTGTAAGTTTTTATGTGCTTAAAAGCATTTTCAGGCCAAATGAGCTGATTTCTGCCAATTGCAGCAAAATACTGAAAGGAAAGTGGGTTTGCCTTCATATTTGATCCAGAACAACTCAGTTCAGCTTGGAAATATCATTGCAACTGCTTTTATTTAGCCAGAAATCAAGAGTGTAAGTTTTTATGCACTTAAAAGCATTTTCAGGCCGAATGAGCAAATATGCTTGTTTCTGCCAATTGCAGCAAAACACTGAAGGGAAAGTGGGTTTGCCTTCATATTTGACCCAGAACAACTCAGTTCAGTATGGAAATATCATTGGAACAGCTTTTAATTAGCCAGAAATCAAGAGTGTATGTTTTTATGCGCTTAAAAGCATTTTCAGGCCAAATGAGCTGATTTCTGCCAATTGCAGCAAAATACTGAAGGGAAAGTGGGTTTGCCTTTATAGTTGACCCAGAATAACTCAGTTCAGCATGGAAATATCATTGCAACAGCTTTTATTTAGCCAGAAATCAAGAGTGTAAGTTTTTATGTGCTTAAAAGCATTTTCAGGCCAAAAGAGGTGATTTCTGCCAATTGCAGCAAAATACTGAAGGAAAAGTGGGTTTGCCTTCATAGTTGACCCAGAACAACTCAGTTCAGCATGGAAATATCATTGCAACAGCTTTTATTTAGCCAGAAATCAAGAGTGTAAGTTTTTATGCGCTTAAAAGCATTTTCAGGCCGAATGAGCTGATTTCTGCCAATTGCAGCAAAATACTGAAAGGAAAGTGGGTTTGCCTTCATATTTGATCCAGCACAACTCAGTTCAGCTTGGAAATATCATTGCAACTGCTTTTATTTAGACAGAAATCAAGAGTGTAAGTTTTTATGCGCTTAAAAGCATTTTCAGGCCGAATGAGCAATTATGCTTGTTTCTGCCAATTGCCGCAAAACACTGAAGGGAAAGTGGGTTTGCCTTCACATTTGACCCAGAACAACTCAGTTCAGCATGGAAATATCATTGCAACAGCTTTTATTTAGCCAGAAATCAAGAGTGTAAGTTTTTATGCGCTTAAAAGCATTTTCAGGCCGAATGAGCAAATATGCTTGTTTCTGCCAATTGCAGCAAAACACTGAAGGGAAAGCGGGTTTGCCTTCATAATTGACCCAGAACAACTCAGTTCAGCATGGAAATATCATTGCAACTGCTTTTATTTAGTCAGAAATCAAGAGTGTAAGTTTTTATGCGCTTAAAATCATTTTCAGGCCAAATGAGCAAATATGCTTGTTTCTGCCAATTGCAGCAAAATACTGAAAGGAAAGTGGGTTTGCCTTCATATTTGATCCAGAACAACTCAGTTCAGCATGGAAATATCATTGCAACTGCTTTTATTTAGCCAGAAATCAAGAGTGTAAGTTTTTATGCGCTTAAAAGCATTTTCAGGCCGAATGAGCAAATATGCGTGTTTCTGCCAATTGCAGCAAAATACTGAAAGGAAAGTGGGTTTGCCTTCATAGTTGACCCAGAACAACTCAGTTCAGCATGGAAATATCATTGCAACAGCTTTTATTTAGCCAGAAATCAAGAGTGTAAGTTTTTATGCGCTTAAAAGCATTTTCAGGCCGAATGAGCTGATTTCTGCCAATTGCAGCAAAATACTGAAAGGAAAGTGGGTTTGCCTTCATATTTAATCCAGAACAACTCAGTTCAGCTTGGAAATATCATTGCAACTGCTTTTATTTAGACAGAAATCAAGAGTGTAAGTTTTTATGCACTTAAAAGCATTTTCAGGCCGAATGAGCAAATATGCTTGTTTCTGCCAATTGCAGCAAAACACTGAAGGGAAAGTGGGTTTGCCTTCATATTTGACCCAGAACAACTCAGTTCAGTATGGAAATATCATTGGAACAGCTTTTAATTAGCCAGAAATCAAGAGTGTATGTTTTTATGCGCTTAAAAGCATTTTCAGGCCAAATGAGCAAATATGCTTGTTTCTGCCAATTGCAGCAAAATACTGAAAGGAAAGTGGGTTTGCCTTCATAGTTGACCCAGAACAACTCAGTTCAGCATGGAAATATCATTGCAACAGCTTTTATTTAGCCAGAAATCAAAAGTGTGAGTTGTTATGGGCTTAAAAGCATTTTCAGGCCGAATGAGCAAATATGCTTGTTTCTGCCAATTGCAGCAAAATACTGAAGGGAAAGTGGGTTTGCCTTCATAGTTGACCCAGAACAACTCAGTTCTGCATGGAAATATCATTGCAACAGCTTTTATTTAGCCAGAAATCAAGAGTGTAAGTTTTTATGCGCTTAAAAGCATTTTCATGCCGAATGAACTGATTTCTGCCAATTGCAGCAAGATACTGAAAGGAAAGTGGGTTTGCCTTCATAGTTGACCCAGACAAACTCAGTTCAGCATGGAAATATCATTGCAACAGCTTTTATTTAGCCAGAAATCAAAAGTGTAAGTTTTTATGCGCTTAAAAGCATATTCACTCCAAAAGAGCTGATTTATTCCAATTGCAGCAAAATACTGAAGGGAAAGTGGGTTTGCCTTCATAGTTGACCCAGAACAACTCAGTTCAGCATGGAAATATCATTGCAACAGCTTTTATTTAGCCAGAAATCAAGAGTGTAAGTTTTTATGCGCTTAAAAGCATTTTCAGGCCAAATGAGCTGATGTCTGCCAATTGCAGCAAAATACTGAAAGGAAAGTGGGTTTGCCTTCATATTTGATCCAGAACAACTAAGTTCAGCTTGGAAATATCATTGCAACAGCTTTTATTTTCGCCAGAAATCAAGAGTGTAAGTTTTTATGCGCTTAAAAGCATTTTCAGGCCGAATGAGCAAATATGCTTGTTTCTGCCAATTGCAGCAAAATACTGAAAGGAAAGTGGGTTTGCCTTCATAGTTGACCCAGAACAACTCAGTTCAGCATGGAAATATCATTGCAACAGCTTTTATTTCACCAGAAATCAAGAGTGTAAGTTTTTATGCGCTTAAAAGCATTTTCAGGCCGAATGAGCAAATAGGCTTGTTTCTGCCAATTGCAGCAAAATACTGAAAGGAAAGTGGGTTTGCCTTCATATTTGATCCAGAACAACTCAGTTCAGCATGGAAATATCATTGCAACTGCTTTTATTTAGCCAGAAATCAAGAGTGTAAGTTTTTATGTACTTAAAAGCATTTTCAGGCCAAATGAGCAAATATGCTTGTTTTTGCCAATTGCAGCAAAATACTGAAAGGAAAGTGGGTTTGCCTTCATAGTTGACCCAGAACAACTCAGTTCAGCATGGAAATATCATTGCAACAGCTTTTATTTAGCCAGAAATCAAGAGCGTAAGTTTTTATGCGCTTAAAAGAATTTTCAGGCCAAAAGAGCTGATTTCTGCCTATTGCAGCAAAATACTGAAGGGAAAGTGGGTTTGCCTTCATAGTTGACCCAGAACAACTCAGTTCAGCATGGAAATATCATTGCAACAGCTTTTATTTAGCCAGAAATCAAGAGTGTAAGTTTTAATGCGCTTAAAAGCATTTTCAGGCCGAATGAGCTGATTTCTGCCAATTGCAGCAAAATACTAAAAGGAAAGTGGGTTTCCCTTCATATTTGATCCAGAACAAATCAGTTCAGCATGGAAATATCATTGCAACTGCTTTTATTTAGTCAGAAATCAAGAGTGTAAGTTTTTATGCGCTTAAAAGCATTTTCAGGCCGAATGAGCAAATATGCTTGTTTCTGCCAATCGCAGCAAAATACTGAAAGGAAAGTGGGTTTGCCTTTATAGTTGACCCAGAATAACTCAGTTCAGCATGGAAATATCATTGCAACAGCTTTTATTTAGCCAGAAATCAAGAGTGTAAGTTTTTATGTGCTTAAAAGCATTTTCAGGCCAAAAGAGCTGATTTCTGCCAATTGCAGCAAAATACTGAAGGAAAAGTGGGTTTGCCTTCATAGTTGACCCAGAACAACTCAGTTCAGCATGGAAATATCATTGCAACAGCTTTTATTTAGCCAGAAATCAAGAGTGTAAGTTTTTATGCGCTTAAAAGCATTTTTAGGCCGAATGAGCAAAAATGCTTGTTTCCTCCAATTGCAGCAAAATACTGAAAGGAAAGTGGGTTTGCCTTCATATTTGACCCAGAACAACTCAGTTCAGCATGGAAATATCATTGCAACAGCTTTTATTATGCAGAAATCAAGAGTGTAAGTTTTTATGCGCTTAAAAGCATTTTCAGGCCAAAAGAGCTGATTTCTGCCAATTGCAACAAAATACTGAAAGGAAAGTGGGTTTGCCTTCATAGTTGACCGAGAACAACTCTGTTCAGCATGGAAATATCATTGCAACAGCTTTTATTTAGCCAGAAATCAAAAGTGTGAGTTGTTATGGGCTTAAAAGCATTTTCAGGCCGAATGAGCAAATAGGCTTGTTTCTGCCAATTGCAGCAAAATACTGAAAGGAAAGTGGGTTTGCCTTCATAGTTGACCCAGAACAACTCAGTTCAGCATGGAAATATCATTGCAACAGCTTTTATTTAGCCAGAAATCAAAAGTGTGAGTTGTTATGGGCTTAAAAGCATTTTCAGGCCGAATGAGCAAATATGCTTGTTTCTGCCAATTGCAGCAAAATACTGAAAGGAAAGTGGGTTTGCCTTCATAGTTGACCCAGAACAACTCAGTTCAGCATGGAAATATCATTGCAACAGCTTTTATTTAGCCAGAAATCAAGACTGTAAGTTTTTATGTGCTTAAAAGCATTTTCAGGCCAAAAGAGCTGATTTCTGCCAATTGTAGCAAAATACTGAAGGGAAAGTGGGTTTGCCTTCATAGTTGACCCAGAACAACTCAGTTCTGCATGGAAATATCATTGCAACAGCTTTTATTTAGCCAGAAATCAAGAGTGTAAGTTTTTATGCGCTTAAAAGCATTTTCATGCCGAATGAACTGATTTCTGCCAATTGCAGCAAGATACTGAAAGGAAAGTGGGTTTGCCTTCATAGTTGACCCAGACAAACTCAGTTCAGCATGGAAATATCATTGCAACAGCTTTTATTTAGCCAGAAATCAAAAGTGTAAGTTTTTATGCGCTTAAAAGCATATTCACTCCAAAAGAGCTGATTTATTCCAATTGCAGCAAAATACTGAAGGGAAAGTGGGTTTGCCTTCATAGTTGACCCAGAACAACTCAGTTCAGCATGGAAATATCATTGCAACAGCTTTTATTTAGCCAGAAATCAAGAGTGTAAGTTTTTATGCGCTTAAAAGCATTTTCAGGCCAAATGAGCTGATGTCTGCCAATTGCAGCAAAATACTGAAAGGAAAGTGGGTTTGCCTTCATATTTGATCCAGAACAACTAAGTTCAGCTTGGAAATATCATTGCAACAGCTTTTATTTTCGCCAGAAATCAAGAGTGTAAGTTTTTATGCGCTTAAAAGCATTTTCAGGCCGAATGAGCAAATATGCTTGTTTCTGCCAATTGCAGCAAAATACTGAAAGGAAAGTGGGTTTGCCTTCATAGTTGACCCAGAACAACTCAGTTCAGCATGGAAATATCATTGCAACAGCTTTTATTTCACCAGAAATCAAGAGTGTAAGTTTTTATGCGCTTAAAAGCATTTTCAGGCCGAATGAGCAAATAGGCTTGTTTCTGCCAATTGCAGCAAAATACTGAAAGGAAAGTGGGTTTGCCTTCATATTTGATCCAGAACAACTCAGTTCAGCATGGAAATATCATTGCAACTGCTTTTATTTAGCCAGAAATCAAGAGTGTAAGTTTTTATGTACTTAAAAGCATTTTCAGGCCAAATGAGCAAATATGCTTGTTTTTGCCAATTGCAGCAAAATACTGAAAGGAAAGTGGGTTTGCCTTCATAGTTGACCCAGAACAACTCAGTTCAGCATGGAAATATCATTGCAACAGCTTTTATTTAGCCAGAAATCAAGAGCGTAAGTTTTTATGCGCTTAAAAGAATTTTCAGGCCAAAAGAGCTGATTTCTGCCTATTGCAGCAAAATACTGAAGGGAAAGTGGGTTTGCCTTCATAGTTGACCCAGAACAACTCAGTTCAGCATGGAAATATCATTGCAACAGCTTTTATTTAGCCAGAAATCAAGAGTGTAAGTTTTAATGCGCTTAAAAGCATTTTCAGGCCGAATGAGCTGATTTCTGCCAATTGCAGCAAAATACTAAAAGGAAAGTGGGTTTCCCTTCATATTTGATCCAGAACAAATCAGTTCAGCATGGAAATATCATTGCAACTGCTTTTATTTAGTCAGAAATCAAGAGTGTAAGTTTTTATGCGCTTAAAAGCATTTTCAGGCCGAATGAGCAAATATGCTTGTTTCTGCCAATCGCAGCAAAATACTGAAAGGAAAGTGGGTTTGCCTTTATAGTTGACCCAGAATAACTCAGTTCAGCATGGAAATATCATTGCAACAGCTTTTATTTAGCCAGAAATCAAGAGTGTAAGTTTTTATGTGCTTAAAAGCATTTTCAGGCCAAAAGAGCTGATTTCTGCCAATTGCAGCAAAATACTGAAGGAAAAGTGGGTTTGCCTTCATAGTTGACCCAGAACAACTCAGTTCAGCATGGAAATATCATTGCAACAGCTTTTATTTAGCCAGAAATCAAGAGTGTAAGTTTTTATGCGCTTAAAAGCATTTTTAGGCCGAATGAGCAAAAATGCTTGTTTCCTCCAATTGCAGCAAAATACTGAAAGGAAAGTGGGTTTGCCTTCATATTTGACCCAGAACAACTCAGTTCAGCATGGAAATATCATTGCAACAGCTTTTATTTAGCCAGAAATCAAAAGTGTGAGTTGTTATGGGCTTAAAAGCATTTTCAGGCCGAATGAGCAAATAGGCTTGTTTCTGCCAATTGCAGCAAAATACTGAAAGGAAAGTGGGTTTGCCTTCATAGTTGACCCAGAACAACTCAGTTCAGCATGGAAATATCATTGCAACAGCTTTTATTTCACCAGAAATCAAGAGTGTAAGATTTTATGCGCTTAAAAGCATTTTCAGGCCGAATGAGCAAATAGGCTTGTTTCTGCCAATTGCAGCAAAATACTGAAAGGAAAGTGGGTTTGCCTTCATATTTGATCCAGAACAACTCAGTTCAGCATGGAAATATCATTGCAACTGCTTTTATTTAGCCAGAAATCAAGAGTGTAAGTTTTTATGTGCTTAAAAGCATTTTCAGGCCAAATGAGCAAATATGCTTGTTTCTGCCAATTGCAGCAAAATACTGAAAGGAAAGTGGGTTTGCCTTCATAGTTGACCCAGAACAACTCAGTTCAGCATGGAAATATCATTGCAACAGCTTTTATTTAGCCAGAAATCAAGAGCGTAAGTTTTTATGCGCTTAAAAGAATTTTCAGGCCAAAAGAGCTGATTTCTGCCTATTGCAGCAAAATACTGAAGGGAAAGTGGGTTTGCCTTCATAGTTGACCCAGAACAACTCAGTTCAGCATGAAAATATCATTGCAACAGCTTTTATTTAGCTAGAAATCAAGAGTGTAAGTTTTTATGCGCTTAAAAGCATTTTCAGGCCAAATGAGCTGATTTCTGCCAATTGCAGCAAAATACTGAAGGGAAAGTGGGTTTGCCTTCATAGTTGACCCAGAACAACTCAGTTCAGCATGGAAATATCATTGCAACAGCTTTTTTTTAGCCAGAAATCAAAAGTGTAAGTTTTTATGCGCTTAAAAGCATTTTCAGGCCAAATGAGCAAATATGCTTTTTTCTGCCAATTGTAGCAAAATACTGAAGGAAAAGTGGGTTTACCTTCATAGTTGACCCAGAACAACTCAGTTCAGCATAGAAATATCATTGCAACAGCTTTTATTTAGCCAGAAATCAAAAGTGTAAGTTTTTTTGCGCTTAAAAGCATTTTCAGGCCAAAAGAGCTGATTTTTTCCAATTGCAGCAAAATACTGAAGGGAAAGTGGGTTTGCCTTCATAGATGACCCAGAACAACTCAGTTCAGCATGAAAATATCATTGCAACAGCTTTTATTTAGCCAGAAATCAAGAGTGTAAGTTTTTATGCACTTAAAAGCATTTTCAGCCCGAATGAGCAACTATGCTTGTTTCTGCCAATTGTAGCAAAATACTGAAGGAAAAGTGGGTTTACCTTCATAGTTGACCCAGAACAACTCAGTTCAGCATGAAAATATCATTGCAACAGCTTTTATTTAGCTAGAAATCAAGAGTGTAAGTTTTTATGCGCTTAAAAGCATTTTCAGGCCAAATGAGCTGATTTCTGCCAATTGCAGCAAAATACTGAAGGGAAAGTGGGTTTGCCTTCATAGTTGACCCAGAACAACTCAGTTCAGCATGGAAATATCATTGCAACAGCTTTTTTTTAGCCAGAAATCAAAAGTGTAAGTTTTTATGCGCTTAAAAGCATTTTCAGGCCAAATGAGCAAATATGCTTTTTTCTGCCAATTGTAGCAAAATACTGAAGGAAAAGTGGGTTTACCTTCATAGTTGACCCAGAACAACTCAGTTCAGCATAGAAATATCATTGCAACAGCTTTTATTTAGCCAGAAATCAAAAGTGTAAGTTTTTTTGCGCTTAAAAGCATTTTCAGGCCAAAAGAGCTGATTTTTTCCAATTGCAGCAAAATACTGAAGGGAAAGTGGGTTTGCCTTCATAGATGACCCAGAACAACTCAGTTCAGCATGAAAATATCATTGCAACAGCTTTTATTTAGCCAGAAATCAAGAGTGTAAGTTTTTATGCACTTAAAAGCATTTTCAGCCCGAATGAGCAACTATGCTTGTTTCTGCCAATTGCAGCAAAATACTGAAAGGAAAGTGAATTTGCCTTCATATTTGACCTAGAACAACTCAGTTCAGCATGGAAATATCATTGCAACAGCTTTTATTTAGCCAGAAATCAAGAGTGTAAGTTTTTATGCGCTTAAAAGCATTTTCAGGCCGAATGAGCTGATTTCTGCCAATTGCAGCAAAATACTGAAGGAAAAGTGGGTTTGCCTTCATAGTTGACCCAGAACAACTCAGTTCAGCATGGAAATATCATTGCAACAGCTTTTATTTAGCCAGAAATCAAAAGTGTGAGTTTTTATGTGCTTAAAAGCATTTTCATGCCGAATGAGCTGATTTCTGCCAATTGCAGCAAAATACTGAAAGGAAAGTGGGTTTGACTTCACATTTGACACAGAACAACTCAGTTCAGCATGAAAATATCATTGCAACAGCTTTTATTTAGCCAGAAATCAAGAATGTAAGATTTTATGCGCTTAAAAGCATTTTTAGCCCGAATCAGCAACTATGCTTGTTTCTGCCAATTAAAGCAAAATACTGAAGGGAAAGTGGGTTTGCCTTCATTTTTGACCTAGAACAAGTCAGTTCAGCGTGAAAATATCATTGCAACAGCTTTTATTTAGCCAGAAATTAAGAGTTTAAGTTTTTATGCACTTTAGAGCATTTTCAGGCCAAATGAACTGATTTCTGCCAATTGCAGCAAAATACTGAAAGGAAAGTGGGTTTACCTTCATAGTTGACCCAGAACAACTCAGTTCAGCATGGAAATATCATTGCAACCGCTTTTATTTAGCCAGAAATCAAGAGTGTAAGTTTTTATGCGCTTAAAAGCATTTTCAGGACAAAAGAGCTGATTTCTGCCAATTGCAGCAAAATACTGAAGGGAAAGTGGGTTTGCCTTCATAGTTGACCCAAAACAACTCAGTTCAGCATGGAAATATCATTGCAACAGCTTTTATTTAGCCAGAAATCAAAAGTGTACGTTTTTATGCGTTTAAAAGCATTTTCAGGCCAAAAGAGCTGATTTATTCCAATTGCAGCAAAATACTAAAAGAAAAGTGGGTTTGCCTTCATATTTGACCCAGAACAACTCAGTTCAGCATGGAAATATCATTGCAACAGCTTTTATTTAGCCAGAAATCAAGAGTCTGAGTTTTTATGTGCTTAAAAGCATTTTCATGCCGAATGAGCTGATTTCTGCCAATTGCAGCAAAATACTGAAAGGAAAGTGGGTTTGCCTTCATAGTTGACCCAGAACAACTCAGTTCAGCATGGAAATATCATTGCAACAGCTTTTATTTAGCCAGAAATCAAGAGTGTAAGTTTTTATGCGCTTAAAAGCATTTTTAGGCCGAATGAGCTGATTTCTGCCAATAGCAGCAAAATACTAAAAGGAAAGTGGGTTTGCCTTCATATTTGATCCAGAACAACTCAGTTCAGCATGGAAATATCATTGCAACTGCTTTTATTTAGTCAGAAATCAAGAGTGTAAGTTTTTATGCGCTTAAAAGCATTTTCAGGCCAAATGAGCAAATATGCTTGTTTCTGCCAATTGCAGCAAAATACTGAAAGGAAAGTGGGTTTGCCTTCATAGTTGACCCAGAACAACTCAGTTCAGCATGGAAATATCATTGCAACAGCTTTTATTTAGCCAGAAATCAAGAGTGTAAGTTTTTATGCGCTTAAAAGCATTTTCAGGCCGAATGAACTGATTTCTGCCAATTGCAGCAAGATACTGAAAGGAAAGTGGGTTTGCCTTCATAGTTGACCCAGAACAACTCAGTTCAGCATGGAAATATCATTGCAACAGCTTTTATTTAGCCAGAAATCAAAAGTGTGAGTTGTTATGGGCTTAAAAGCATTTTCAGGCCGAATGAGCAAATAGGCTTGTTTCTGCCAATTGCAGCAAAATACTGAAAGGAAAGTGGGTTTGCCTTCATAGTTGACCCAGAACAACTCAGCTCAGCATGGAAATATCATTGCAACAGCTTTTAATTAGCCAGAAATCAAGAGTGTAAGTTTTTATGTGCTTAAAAGCATTTTCAGGCCGAATGAGCTGATTTCTGCCAATTGCAGCAAAATACTGAAGGGAAAGTGGGTTTGCCTTCATAGTTGACCCAGAACAACTCAGTTCAGCATGGAAATATCATTGCAACAGCTTTTATTTAGCCAGAAATCAAGAGTGTAAGTTTTTATGCGCTTAAAAGCATTTTCAGGCCGAATGAGCTGATTTCTGCCAATTGCAGCAAAATACTAAAAGGAAAGTGGGTTTGCCTTCATATTTGATCCTGAACAACTCAGTTTAGCATGGAAATATCATTGCAACTGCTTTTATTTAGTCAGAAATCAAGAGTGTAAGTTTTTATGCGCTTAAAAGCATTTTCAGGCCGAATGAGCAAATATGCTTGTTTCTGCCAATCGCAGCAAAATACTGAAAGGAAAGTGGGTTTGCCTTCATAGTTGACCCAGAACAACTCAGTTCAGCATGGAAATATCATTGCAACAGCTTTTATTTAGCCAGAAATCAAGAGTGTAAGTTTTTATGCGCTTAAAAGCATTTTCAGGCCGAATGAGCTGATTTCTGCCAATTGCAGCAAAATACTGAAAGGAAAGTGGGTTTGCCTTCATATTTAATCCAGAACAACTCAGTTCAGCTTGGAAATATCATTGCAACTGCTTTTATTTAGACAGAAATCAAGAGTGTAAGTTTTTATGCACTTAAAAGCATTTTCAGGCCGAATGAGCAAATATGCTTGTTTCTGCCAATTGCAGCAAAACACTGAAGGGAAAGTGGGTTTGCCTTCATATTTGACCCAGAACAACTCAGTTCAGTATGGAAATATCATTGGAACAGCTTTTAATTAGCCAGAAATCAAGAGTGTATGTTTTTATGCGCTTAAAAGCATTTTCAGGCCAAATGAGCTGATTTCTGCCAATTGCAGCAAAATACTGAAGGGAAAGTGGGTTTGCCTTTATAGTTGACCCAGAATAACTCAGTTTAGCATGGAAATATCATTGCAACAGCTTTTATTTAGCCAGAAATCAAGAGTGTAAGTTTTTATGCGCTTAAAAGCATTTTCAGGCCAAAAGAGCTGATTTCTGCCAATTGCAACAAAATACTGAAAGGAAAGTGGGTTTGCCTTCATAGTTGACCGAGAACAACTCTGTTCAGCATGGAAATATCATTGCAACAGCTTTTATTTAGCCAGAAATCAAAAGTGTGAGTTGTTATGGGCTTAAAAGCATTTTCAGGCCGAATGAGCAAATAGGCTTGTTTCTGCCAATTGCAGCAAAATACTGAAAGGAAAGTGGGTTTGCCTTCATAGTTGACCCAGAACAACTCAGTTCAGCATGGAAATATCATTGCAACAGCTTTTAATTAGCCAGAAATCAAGAGTGTAAGTTTTTATGTGCTTAAAAGCATTTTCAGGCCGAATGAGCTGATTTCTGCCAATTGCAGCAAATTACTGAAGGGAAAGTGGGTTTGCCTTCATAGTTGACCCAGAACAACTCAGTTCAGCATGGAAATATCATTGCAACAGCTTTTATTTAGCCAGAAATCAAGAGTGTAAGTTTTTATGCGCTTAAAAGCATTTTCAGGCCGAATGAGCCAATATGCTTGTTTCTGCCAATTGCAGCAAAATACTGAAAGGAAAGTGGGTTTGCCTTCATAGTTGATCCAGAACAACTCAGTTCAGTATGGAAATATCATTGCAACAGCTTTTATTTAGCCAGAAATCAAGAGTGTAAGTTTTTATGCGCTTAAAAGCATTTTCAGGCCGAATGAGCTGATTTCTGCCAATTGCAGCAAAATACTGAAAGGAAAGTGGGTTTGCCTTCATATTTGATCCAGAACAACTCAGTTCAGCATGGAAATATCATTGCAACAGCTTTTATTTAGCCAGAAATCAAGAGTGTAAGTTTTTATGTGCTTAAAAGCATTTTCAGGCCAAAAGAGCTGATTTCTGCCAATTGCAGCAAAATACTGAAAGGAAAGTGGGTTTGCCTTCATAGTTGACCCACAACAACTCAGTTCAGCATGGAAATAGAATTGCAACAGCTTTTATTTAGCCAGAAATCAAGAGTGTAAGTTTTTATGCGCTTAAAAGCATTTTCAGGCCGAATGAGCTGATTTCTGCCAATTGCAGCAAAATACTGAAAGGAAAGTGGGTTTGCCTTCATATTTGATCCAGCACAACTCAGTTCAGCTTGGAAATATCATTGCAACTGCTTTTATTTAGACAGAAATCAAGAGTGTAAGTTTTTATGCGCTTAAAAGCATTTTCAGGCCGAATGAGCAAATATGCTTGTTTCTGCCAATTGCAGCAAAACACTGAAGGGAAAGTGGGTTTGCCTTCATATTTGACCCAGAACAACTCAGTTCAGCATGGAAATATCATTGCAACTGCTTTTATTTAGTCAGAAATCAAGAGTGTAAGTTTTTATGCGCTTAAAATCATTTTCAGGCCAAATGAGCAAATATGCTTGTTTCTGCCAATTGCAGCAAAATACTGAAAGGAAAGTGGGTTTGCCTTCATAGTTGACCCAGAACAACTCAGTTCAGCATGGAAATATCATTGCAACAGCTTTTATTTAGCCAGAAATCAAGAGTGTAAGTTTTTATGTGCTTAAAAGCATTTTCAGGCCAAAAGAGCTGATTTCTGCCAATTGCAGCAAAATACTGAAGGGAAAGTGGGTTTGCCTTCATAGTTGACCCACAACAACTCAGTTCAGCATGGAAATAGAATTGCAACAGCTTTTATTTAGCCAGAAATCAAGAGTGTAAGTTTTTATGTGCTTAAAAGCATTTTCAGGCCGAATGAGCTGATTTCTGCCAATTGCAGCAAAATACTGAAAGGAAAGTGGGTTTGCCTTCATATTTGATCCAGCACAACTCAGTTCAGCTTGGAAATATCATTGCAACAGCTTTTATTTAGCCAGAAATCAAAAGTGTGATTTGTTATGGGCTTAAAAGCATTTTCAGGCCGAATGAGCAAATATGCTTGTTTCTGCCAATTGCAGCAAAACACTGAAGGGAAAGTGGGTTTGCCTTCATATTTGACCCAGAACAACTCAGTTCAGCATTGAAATATCATTGCAACAGCTTTTATTTAGCCAGAAATCAAAAGTGTGATTTGTTATGGGCTTAAAAGCATTTTCAGGCCGAATGAGCAAATATGCTTGTTTCTGCCAATTGCAGCAAAACACTGAAGGGAAAGTGGGTTTGCCTTCATATTTGACCCAGAACAACTCAGTTCAGCATGGAAATATCATTGCAACTGCTTTTATTTAGCCAGAAATGAAGAGTGTAAGTTTTTATGCGCTTAAAATCATTTTCAGGCCAAATGAGCAAATATGCTTGTTTCTGCCAATTGCAGCAAAATACTGAAAGGAAAGTGGGTTTGCCTTCATAGTTGACCCAGAACAACTCAGTTCAGCATTGAAATATCATTGCAACAGCTTTTATTTAGCCAGAAATCAAGAGTGTAAGTTTTTATGCGCTTAAAAGCATTTTCAGGCCGAATGAGCTGATTTCTGCCAATTGCAGCAAAATACTGAAAGGAAAGTGGGTTTGCCTTCATATTTAATCCAGAACAACTCAGTTCAGCTTGGAAATATCATTGCAACTGCTTTTATTTAGACAGAAATCAAGAGTGTAAGTTTTTATGCGCTTAAAAGCATTTTCAGGCCAAATGAGCAAATATGCTTGTTTCTGCCAATTGCAGCAAAATACTGAAGGGAAAGTGGGTTTGCCTTTATAGTTGACCTAGAATAACTCAGTTCAGCATGGAAATGTCATTGCAACAGCTTTTAATTAGCCAGAAATCAAGAATGTAAGTTTTTATGTCCTTAAAAGCATTTTCAGGCCGAATGAGCTGATTTCTGCCAATTGTAGCAAAATACTGAAGGGAAAGTGGGTTTGCCTTCATAGTTGACCCAGAACAACTCAGTTCAGCATGGAAATATCATTGCAACAGCTTTTATTTAGCCAGAAATCAAGAGTGTAAGTTTTTATGCGCTTAAAAGCATTTTCAGGCCGAATGAGCAAATATGCTTGTTTCTGCCAATTGCAGCAAAATACTGAAAGGAAAGTGGGTTTGCCTTCATAGTTGACCCAGAACAACTCAGTTCAGCATGGAAATATCATTGCAACAGCTTTTATTTAGCCAGAAATCAAGACTGTAAGTTTTTAGGTGCTTAAAAGCATTTTCAGGCCGAATGAGCAAATATGCTTGTTTCTGCCAATTGCAGCAAAATACTGAAAGGAAAGTGGGTTTGCCTTCATAGTTGACCCAGAACAACTCAGTTCAGCATGGAAATATCATTGCAACAGCTTTTATTTAGCCAGAAATCAAGAGTGTAAGTTTTTATGCGCTTAAAAGCATTTTCAGGCCGAATGAGCATATATGCTTGTTTCCGCCAATTGCAGCAAAATACTGAAAGGAAAGTAGGTTTGCCTTCATAGTTGACCCAGAACAACTCAGTTCTGCATGGAAATATCATTGCAACAGCTTTTATTTAGCCAGAAATCAAGAGTGTAAGTTTTTATGCGCTTAAAAGCATTTTCATGCCGAATGAACTGATTTCTGCCAATTGCAGCAAGATACTGAAAGGAAAGTGGGTTTGCCTTCATAGTTGACCCAGACAAACTCAGTTCAGCATGGAAATATCATTGCAACAGCTTTTATTTAGCCAGAAATCAAAAGTGTAAGTTTTTATGCGCTTAAAAGCATATTCACTCCAAAAGAGCTGATTTATTCCAATTGCAGCAAAATACTGAAGGGAAAGTGGGTTTGCCTTCATAGTTGACCCAGAACAACTCAGTTCAGCATGGAAATATCATTGCAACAGCTTTTATTTAGCCAGAAATCAAGAGTGTAAGTTTTTATGCGCTTAAAAGCATTTTCAGCCCGAATGAACAACTATGCTTGTTTCTGCCAATTGCATCAAAATACTGAAAGGAAAGTGAATTTGCCTTCATATTTGAGCTAGAACAATTCAGTTCAGCGTGAAAATATCATTGCAACAGCTTTTATTTTCGCCAGAAATCAAGAGTGTAAGTTTTTATGCACTTAAAAGCATTTTCAGGCCGAATGAGCAAATATGCTTGTTTCTGCCAATTGCAGCAAAATACTGAAAGGAAAGTGGGTTTGCCTTCATAGTTGACCCAGAACAACTCAGTTCAGCATGGAAATATCATTGCAACAGCTTTTATTTAGCCAGAAATCAAGAGTGTAAGTTTTTATGTACTTAAAAGCATTTTCAGGCCAAATGAGCAAATATGCTTGTTTCTGCCAATTGCAGCAAAATACTGAAAGGAAAGTGGGTTTGCCTTCATAGTTGACCCAGAACAACTCAGTTCAGCATGGAAATATCATTGCAACAGCTTTTATTTAGCCAGATATCAAGAGCGTAAGTTTTTATGCGCTTAAAAGAATTTTCAGGCCAAAAGAGCTGATTTCTGCCTATTGCAGCAAAATACTGAAGGGAAAGTGGGTTTGCCTTCATAGTTGACCCAGAACAACTCAGTTCAGCATGGAAATATCATTGCAACAGCTTTTATTTAGCCAGAAATCAAGAGTGTAAGTTTTAATGCGCTTAAAAGCATTTTCAGGCCGAATGAGCTGATTTCTGCCAATTGCAGCAAAATACTAAAAGGAAAGTGGGTTTGCCTTCATATTTGATCCAGAACAACTCAGTTCAGCATGGAAATATCATTGCAACTGCTTTTATTTAGTCAGAAATCAAGAGTGTAAGTTTTTATGCGCTTAAAAGCATTTTCAGGCCGAATGAGCAAATATGCTTGTTTCTGCCAATCGCAGCAAAATACTGAAAGGAAAGTGGGTTTGCCTTTATAGTTGACCCAGAATAACTCAGTTCAGCATGGAAATATCATTGCAACAGCTTTTATTTAGCCAGAAATCAAGAGTGTAAGTTTTTATGTGCTTGAAAGCATTTTCAGGCCAAAAGAGCTGATTTCTGCCAATTGCAGCAAAATACTGAAGGAAAAGTGGGTTTGCCTTCATAGTTGACCCAGAACAACTCAGTTCAGCATGGAAATATCATTGCAACAGCTTTTATTTAGCCAGAAATCAAGAGTGTAAGTTTTTATGCGCTTAAAAGCATTTTTAGGCCGAATGAGCAAAAATGCTTGTTTCCTCCAATTGCAGCAAAATACTGAAAGGAAAGTGGGTTTGCCTTCATATTTGACCCAGAACAACTCAGTTCAGCATGGAAATATCATTGCAACAGCTTTTATTATGCAGAAATCAAGAGTGTAAGTTTTTATGCGCTTAAAAGCATTTTCAGGCCAAAAGAGCTGATTTCTGCCAATTGCAACAAAATACTGAAAGGAAAGTGGGTTTGCCTTCATAGTTGACCGAGAACAACTCTGTTCAGCATGGAAATATCATTGCAACAGCTTTTATTTAGCCAGAAATCAAAAGTGTGAGTTGTTATGGGCTTAAAAGCATTTTCAGGCCGAATGAGCAAATAGGCTTGTTTCTGCCAATTGCAGCAAAATACTGAAAGGAAAGTGGGTTTGCCTTCATATTTGATCCAGAACAACTCAGTTCAGCATGGAAATATCATTGCAACTGCTTTTATTTAGCCAGAAATCAAGAGTGTAAGTTTTTATGTGCTTAAAAGCATTTTCAGGCCAAAAGAGCTGATTTCTGCCAATTGCAGCAAAATACTGAAGGGAAAGTGGGTTTGCCTTCATAGTTGACCCAGAACAACTCAGTTCAGCATGGAAATATCATTGCAACAGCTTTTATTTAGCCAGAAATCAAGAGTGTAAGTTTTAATGCGCTTAAAAGCATTTTCAGGCCAAATGAGCTGATTTCTGCCAATTGCAGCAAAATACTGAAGGGAAAGTGGGTTTGCCTTCATATTTGATCCAGAACAACTCAGTTCAGCATGGAAATATCATTGCAACTGCTTTTATTTAGTCAGAAATCAAGAGTGTAAGTTTTTATGCGCTTAAAAGCATTTTCAGGCCGAATGAGCAAATATGCTTGTTTCTGCCAATCGCAGCAAAATACTGAAAGGAAAGTGGGTTTGCCTTCATAGTTGACCCAGAATAACTCAGTTCAGCATGGAAATATCATTGCAACAGCTTTTATTTAGCCAGAAATCAAGAGTGTAAGTTTTTATGTGCTTAAAAGCATTTTCAGGCCAAAAGAGCTGATTTCTGCCAATTGCAGCAAAATACTGAAGGAAAAGTGGGTTTGCCTTCATAGTTGACCCAGAACAACTCAGTTCAGCATGGAAATATCATTGCAACAGCTTTTATTTAGCCAGAAATCAAGAGTGTAAGTTTTTATGCGCTTAAAAGCATTTTTAGGCCGAATGAGCAAAAATGCTTGTTTCCTCCAATTGCAGCAAAATACTGAAAGGAAAGTGGGTTTGCCTTCATATTTGACCCAGAACAACTCAGTTCAGCATGGAAATATCATTGCAACAGCTTTTATTATGCAGAAATCAAGAGTGTAAGTTTTTATGCGCTTAAAAGCATTTTCAGGCCAAAAGAGCTGATTTCTGCCAATTGCAACAAAATACTGAAAGGAAAGTGGGTTTGCCTTCATAGTTGACCGAGAACAACTCTGTTCAGCATGGAAATATCATTGCAACAGCTTTTATTTAGCCAGAAATCAAAAGTGTGAGTTGTTATGGGCTTAAAAGAATTTTCAGGCCGAATGAGCAAATAGGCTTGTTTCTACCAATTGCAGCAAAATACTGAAAGGAAAGTGGGTTTGCCTTCATATTTGATCCAGAACAACTCAGTTCAGCATGGAAATATCATTGCAACAGCTTTTATTTAGCCAGAAATCAAAAGTGTGAGTTGTTATGGGCTTAAAAGAATTTTCAGGCCGAATGAGCAAATAGGCTTGTTTCTGCCAATTGCAGCAAAATACTGAAAGGAAAGTGGGTTTGCCTTCATATTTGATCCAGAACAACTCAGTTCAGCATGGAAATATCATTGCAACAGCTTTTATTTCACCAGAAATCAAGAGTGTAAGATTTTATGCGCTTAAAAGCATTTTCAGGCCGAATGAGCAAATATGCTTGTTTCTGCCAATTGCAGCAAAATACTGAAAGGAAAGTGGGTTTGCCTTCATATTTGATCCAGAACAACTCAGTTCAGCATGGAAATATCATTGCAACTGCTTTTATTTAGCCAGAAATCAAGAGTGTAAGTTTTTATGTGCTTAAAAGCATTTTCAGGCCAAATGAGCAAATATGCTTGTTTCTGCCAATTGCAGCAAAATACTGAAAGGAAAGTGGGTTTGCCTTCATAGTTGACCCAGAACAACTCAGTTCAGCATGGAAATATCATTGCAACAGCTTTTATTTAGCCAGAAATCAAGAGTGTAAGTTTTAATGCGCTTAAAAGCATTTTCAGGCCAAATGAGCTGATTTCTGCCAATTGCAGCAAAATACTGAAGGGAAAGTGGGTTTGCCTTCATAGTTGACCCAGAACAACTCAGTTCAGCATGGAAATATCATTGCAACAGCTTTTATTTAGCCAGAAATCAAGAGTGTAAGTTTTTATGCGCTTAAAAGCATTTTCAGGCCGAATGAGCTGATTTCTGCCAATAGCAGCAAAATACTAAAAGGAAAGTGGGTTTGCCTTCATATTTGATCCAGAACAACTCAGTTCAGCATGGAAATATCATTGCAACTGCTTTTATTTAGTCAGAAATCAAGAGTGTAAGTTTTTATGCGCTTAAAAGCATTTTCAGGCCAAATGAGCAAATATGCTTGTTTCTGCCAATTGCAGCAAAATACTGAAAGGAAAGTGGGTTTGCCTTCATAGTTGACCCAGAACAACTCAGTTCAGCATGGAAATATCATTGCAACAGCTTTTATTTAGCCAGAAATCAAAAGTGTGAGTTGTTATGGGCTTAAAAACATTTTCAGGCCGAATGAGCAAATAGGCTTGTTTCTGCCAATTGCAGCAAAATACTGAAAGGAAAGTGGGTTTGCCTTCATAGTTGACCCAGAACAACTCAGTTCAGCATGGAAATATCATTGCAACAGCTTTTAATTAGCCAGAAATCAAGAGTGTAAGTTTTTATGTGCTTAAAAGCATTTTCAGGCCGAATGAGCTGATTTCTGCCAATTGCAGCAAAATACTGAAGGGAAAGTGGGTTTGCCTTCATAGTTGACCCAGAACAACTCAGTTCAGCATGGAAATATCATTGCAACAGCTTTTATTTAGCCAGAAATCAAGAGTGTAAGTTTTTATGCGCTTAAAAGCATTTTCAGGCCGAATGAGCTGATTTCTGCCAATTGCAGCAAAATACTAAAAGGAAAGTGGGTTTGCCTTCATATTTGATCCTGAACAACTCAGTTTAGCATGGAAATATCATTGCAACTGCTTTTATTTAGTCAGAAATCAAGAGTGTAAGTTTTTATGCGCTTAAAAGCATTTTCAGGCCGAATGAGCAAATATGCTTGTTTCTGCCAATCGCAGCAAAATACTGAAAGGAAAGTGGGTTTGCCTTCATAGCTGACCCAGAACAACTCAGTTCAGCATGGAAATATCATTGCAACAGCTTTTATTTAGCCAGAAATAAAGAGTGTAAGTTTTTATGCGCTTAAAAGCATTTTCAGGCCGAATGAGCTGATTTCTGCCAATTGCAGCAAAATACTGAAAGGAAAGTGGGTTTGCCTTCATATTTAATCCAGAACAACTCAGTTCAGCTTGGAAATATCATTGCAACTGCTTTTATTTAGACAGAAATCAAGAGTGTAAGTTTTTATGCACTTAAAAGCATTTTCAGGCCGAATGAGCAAATATGCTTGTTTCTGCCAATTGCAGGAAAACACTGAAGGGAAAGTGGGTTTGCCTTCATATTTGACCCAGAACAACTCAGTTCAGTATGGAAATATCATTGGAACAGCTTTTAATTAGCCAGAAATCAAGAGTGTATGTTTTTATGCGCTTAAAAGCATTTTCAGGCCAAATGAGCTGATTTCTGCCAATTGCAGCAAAATACTGAAGGGAAAGTGGGTTTGCCTTTATAGTTGACCCAGAATAATTCAGTTCAGCATGGAAATATCATTGCAACAGCTTTTATTTAGCCAGAAATCAAGAGTGTAAGTTTTTATGCGCTTAAAAGCATTTTCAGGCCAAAAGAGCTGATTTCTGCCAATTGCAACAAAATACTGAAAGGAAAGTGGGTTTGCCTTCATAGTTGACCGAGAACAACTCTGTTCAGCATGGAAATATCATTGCAACAGCTTTTATTTAGCCAGAAATCAAAAGTGTGAGTTGTTATGGGCTTAAAAGCATTTTCAGGCCGAATGAGCAAATAGGCTTGTTTCTGCCAATTGCAGCAAAATACTGAAAGGAAAGTGGGTTTGCCTTCATAGTTGACCCAGAACAACTCAGTTCAGCATGGAAATATCATTGCAACAGCTTTTAATTAGCCAGAAATCAAGAGTGTAAGTTTTTATGTGCTTAAAAGCATTTTCAGGCCGAATGAGCTGATTTCTGCCAATTGCAGCAAATTACTGAAGGGAAAGTGGGTTTGCCTTCATAGTTGACCCAGAACAACTCAGTTCAGCATGGAAATATCATTGCAACAGCTTTTATTTAGCCAGAAATCAAGAGTGTAAGTTTTTATGCGCTTAAAAGCATTTTCAGGCCGAATGAGCCAATATGCTTGTTTCTGCCAATTGCAGCAAAATACTGAAAGGAAAGTGGGTTTGCCTTCATATTTGATCCAGAACAACTCAGTTCAGCATGGAAATATCATTGCAACTGCTTTTATTTAGCCAGAAATCAAGAGTGTAAGTTTTTATGCGCTTAAAAGCATTTTCAGGTCGAATGAGCAAATATGCTTGTTTCTGCCAATCGCAGCAAAATACTGAAAGGAAAGTGGGTTTGCCTTCATAGTTGACCCAGAACAACTCAGTTCAGTATGGAAATATCATTGCAACAGCTTTTATTTAGCCAGAAATCAAGAGTGTAAGTTTTTATGCGCTTAAAAGCATTTTCAGGCCGAATGAGCTGATTTCTGCCAATTGCAGCAAAATACTGAAAGGAAAGTGGGTTTGCCTTCATATTTAATCCAGAACAACTCAGTTCAGCTTGGAAATATCATTGCAACTGCTTTTATTTAGACAGAAATCAAGAGTGTAAGTTTTTATGCACTTAAAAGCATTTTCAGGCCGAATGAGCAAATATGCTTGTTTCTGCCAATTGCAGCAAAACACTGAAAGGAAAGTGGGTTTGCCTTCATATTTGACCCAGAACAACTCAGTTCAGCATGGAAATATCATTGCAACAGCTTTTATTTAGCCAGAAATCAAGAGTGTAAGTTTTTATTTGCTTAAAAGCATTTTCAGGCCAAAAGAGCTGATTTCTGCCAATTGCAGCAAAATACTGAAAGGAAAGTGGGTTTGCCTTCATATTTGACCCAGAACAACTCAGTTCAGCATGGAAATATCATTGCAACAGCTTTTATTTAGCCAGAAATCAAGAGTGTAAGTTTTTATGCGCTTAAAAGCATTTTCATGCCGAATGAACTGATTTATTCCAATTGCAGCAAAATACTGAAGGGATAGTGGGTTTGCCTTCATAGTTGACCCACAACAACTCAGTTCAGCATGGAAATATCATTGCAACAGCTTTTATTTAGCCAGAAATCAAGAGTGTAAGTTTTTATGCGCTTAAAAGCATTTTCAGGCCGAATGAGCTGATTTCTGCCAATTGCAGCAAAATACTGAAAGGAAAGTGGGTTTGCCTTCATATTTGATCCAGCACAACTCAGTTCAGCTTGGAAATATCATTGCAACTGCTTTTATTTAGTCAGAAATGAAGAGTGTAAGTTTTTATGCGCTTAAAATCATTTTCAGGCCAAATGAGCAAATATGCTTGTTTCTGCCAATTGCAGCAAAATACTGAAAGGAAAGTGGGTTTGCCTTCATAGTTGACCCAGAACAACTCAGTTCAGCATTGAAATATCATTGCAACAGCTTTTATTTAGCCAGAAATCAAAAGTGTGATTTGTTATGGGCTTAAAAGCATTTTCAGGCCGAATGAGCAAATATGCTTGTTTCTGCCAATTGCAGCAAAATACTGAAAGGAAAGTGGGTTTGCCTTCATAGTTGACCCAGAACAACTCAGTTCAGCATGGAAATATCATTGCAACAGCTTTTATTTAGCCAGAAATCAAGAGTGTAAGTTTTTATGCGCTTAAAAGCATTTTCAGGCCGAATGAGCAAATATGCTTGTTTCTGCCAATTGCAGCAAAATACTGAAGGGAAAGTGGGTTTGCCTTCATATTTGATCCAGAACAACTCAGTTCAGCATGGAAATATCATTGCAACAGCTTTTATTTAGCCAGAAATCAAGAGTGTAAGTTTTTATGCGCTTAAAAGCATTTTCAGGCCGAATGAGCATATATGCTTGTTTCTGCCAATTGCAGCAAAATACTGAAAGGAAAGTAGGTTTCCCTTCATAGTTGACCCAGAACAACTCAGTTCAGCATGGAAATATCATTGCAACTGCTTTTATTTAGTCAGAAATGAAGAGTGTAAGTTTTTATGCGCTTAAAATCATTTTCAGGCCAAATGAGCAAATATGCTTGTTTCTGCCAATTGCAGCAAAATACTGAAAGGAAAGTGGGTTTGCCTTCATAGTTGACCCAGAACAACTCAGTTCAGCATTGAAATATCATTGCAACAGCTTTTATTTAGCCAGAAATCAAAAGTGTGATTTGTTATGGGCTTAAAAGCATTTTCAGGCCGAATGAGCAAATATGCTTGTTTCTACCAATTGCAGCAAAATACTGAAAGGAAAGTGGGTTTGCCTTAGTAGTTGACCCAGAACAACTCAGTTCAGCATGGAAATATCATTGCAACAGCTTTTAATTAGCTAGAAATCAAGAATGTAAGTTTTTATGTCCTTAAAAGCATTTTCAGGCCGAATGAGCTGATTTCTGCCAATTGTAGCAAAATACTGAAGGGAAAGTGGGTTTGCCTTCATAGTTGACCCAGAACAACTCAGTTCAGCATGGAAATATCATTGCAACAGCTTTTATTTAGCCAGAAATCAAGAGTGTAAGTTTTTATGCGCTTAAAAGCATTTTCAGGCCGAATGAGCAAATATGCTTGTTTCTGCCAATTGCAGCAAAATACTGAAAGGAAAGTGGGTTTGCCTTCATAGTTGACCCAGAACAACTCAGTTCAGCATGGAAATATCATTGCAACAGCTTTTATTTAGCCAGAAATCAAGAGTGTAAGTTTTTATGCGCTTAAAAGCATTTTCAGGCCGAATGAGCAAATATGCTTGTTTCTGCCAATTGCAGCAAAATACTGAAAGGAAAGTGGGTTTGCCTTCATATTTGACCCAGAACAACTCAGTTCAGCATGGAAATATCATTGCAACAGCTTTTATTTAGCCAGAAATCAAGAGTGTAAGTTTTTATGCGCTTAAAAGCATTTTCAGGCCGAATGAGCAAATATGCTTGTTTCTGCCAATTGCAGCAAAATACTGAAAGGAAAGTGGGTTTGCCTTCATAGTTGACCCAGAACAACTCAGTTCAGCATGGAAATATCATTGCAACAGCTTTTATTTAGCCAGAAATCAAGAGTGTAAGTTTTTATGCGCTTAAAAGCATTTTCAGGCCGAATGAGCAAATATGCTTGTTTCTGCCAATTGCAGCAAAATACTGAAAGGAAAGTGGGTTTGCCTTCATAGTTGACCCAGAACAACTCAGTTCAGCATGGAAATATCATTGCAACAGCTTTTATTTAGCCAGAAATCAAGAGTGTAACTTTTTATGCGCTTAAAAGCATTTTCAGGCCGAATGAGCTGATTTCTGCCAAATGCAGCAAATTACTGAAGGGAAAGTGGGTTTGCCTTCATAGTTGACCCAGAACAACTCAGTTCAGCATGGAAATATCATTGCAACAGCTTTTATTTAGCCAGAAATCAAGAGTGTAAGTTTTTATGCGCTTAAAAGCATTTTCAGGCCGAATGAGCAAATATGCTTGTTTCTGCCAATTGCAGCAAAATACTGAAGGGAAAGTGGGTTTGCCTTCATATTTGATCCAGAACAACTCAGTTCAGCATGGAAATATCATTGCAACAGCTTTTATTTAGCCAGAAATCAAGAGTGTAAGTTTTTATGCGCTTAAAAGCATTTTCAGGCCGAATGAGCATATATGCTTGTTTCTGCCAATTGCAGCAAAATACTGAAAGGAAAGTAGGTTTCCCTTCATAGTTGACCCAGAACAACTCAGTTCAGCATGGAAATATCATTGCAACTGCTTTTATTTAGTCAGAAATGAAGAGTGTAAGTTTTTATGCGCTTAAAATCATTTTCAGGCCAAATGAGCAAATATGCTTGTTTCTGCCAATTGCAGCAAAATACTGAAAGGAAAGTGGGTTTGCTTTCATAGTTGACCCAGAACAACTCAGTTCAGCATTGAAATATCATTGCAACAGCTTTTATTTAGCCAGAAATCAAAAGTGTGATTTGTTATGGGCTTAAAAGCATTTTCAGGCCGAATGAGCAAATATGCTTGTTTCTACCAATTGCAGCAAAATACTGAAAGGAAAGTGGGTTTGCCTTAGTAGTTGACCCAGAACAACTCAGTTCAGCATGGAAATATCATTGCAACAGCTTTTAATTAGCTAGAAATCAAGAATGTAAGTTTTTATGTCCTTAAAAGCATTTTCAGGCCGAATGAGCTGATTTCTGCCAATTGTAGCAAAATACTGAAGGGAAAGTGGGTTTGCCTTCATAGTTGACCCAGAACAACTCAGTTCAGCATGGAAATATCATTGCAACAGCTTTTATTTAGCCAGAAATCAAGAGTGTAAGTTTTTATGCGCTTAAAAGCATTTTCAGGCCGAATGAGCAAATATGCTTGTTTCTGCCAATTGCAGCAAAATACTGAAAGGAAAGTGGGTTTGCCTTCATAGTTGACCCAGAACAACTCAGTTCAGCATGGAAATATCATTGCAACAGCTTTTATTTAGCCAGAAATCAAGAGTGTAAGTTTTTATGCGCTTAAAAGCATTTTCAGGCCGAATGAGCTGATTTCTGCCAAATGCAGCAAAATACTGAAGGGAAAGTGGGTTTGCCTTCATAGTTGACCCAGAACAACTCAGTTCAGCATGGAAATATCATTGCAACAGCTTTTATTTAGCCAGAAATCAAGAGTGTAAGTTTTTATGCGCTTAAAAGCATTTTCAGGCCGAATGAGCAAATATGCTTGTTTCTGCCAATTGCAGCAAAATACTGAAAGGAAAGTGGGTTTGCCTTCATAGTTGACCCAGAACAACTCAGTTCAGCATGGAAATATCATTGCAACAGCTTTTATTTAGCCAGAAATCAAGAGTGTAAGTTTTTATGCGCTTAAAAGCATTTTCAGGCCGAATGAGCTGATTTCTGCCAAATGCAGCAAAATACTGAAGGGAAAGTGGGTTTGCCTTCATAGTTGACCCGGAACAACTCAGTTCAGCATGGAAATATCATTGCAACAGCTTTTATTTAGCCAGAAATCAAGAGTGTAAGTTTTTATGCGCTTAAAAGCATTTTCAGGCCAAATGAGCTGATGTCTGCCAATTGCAGCATAATACTAAAAGGAAAGTGGGTTTGCCTTCATATTTGATCCAGAAAAACTCAGTTCAGCATGGAAATATCATTGCAACAGCTTTTATTTAGCCAGAAATCAAGAGTGTAAGTTTTTATGCGCTTAAAAGCATTTTCAGGCCGAATGAGCAAATATGCTTGTTTCTGCCAATTGCAGCAAAATACTGAAAGGAAAGTGGGTTTGCCTTCATAGTTGACCCAGAACAACTCAGTTCAGCATGGAAATATCATTGCAACAGCTTTTATTTAGCCAGAAATCAAGAGTGTAAGTTTTTATGCGCTTAAAAGCATTTTCATGCCGAATGAACTGATTTCTGCCAATTGCAGCAAGATACTGAAAGGAAAGTGGGTTTTCCTTCATAGTTGACCCAGAACAACTCAGTTCAGCATGGAACTATCATTGCAACAGCTTTTATTTAGCCAGAAATCAAAAGTGTAAGTTTTTATGCGCTTAAAAGCATATTCACTCCAAAAGAGCTGATTTATTCCAATTGCAGCAAAATACTGAAGGGAAAGTGGGTTTGCCTTCATAGTTGACCCAGAACAACTCAGTTCAGCATGGAACTATCATTGCAACAGCTTTTATTTAGCCAGAAATCAAGAGTGTAAGTTTTTATGCGCTTAAAAGCATTTTCAGGCAAAATGAGCTGATGTCTGCCAATTGCAGCAAAATACTGAAAGGAAAGTGGGTTTGCCTTCATAGTTGACCCAGAACAACTCAGTTCAGCATGGAAATATCATTGCAACAGCTTTTATTTAGCCAGAAATCAAGAGTGTAAGTTTTTATGCGCTTAAAAGCATTTTCAGGCCGAATGAGCAAATATGCTTGTTTCTGCCAATTGCAGCAAAATACTGAAAGGAAAGTGGGTTTGCCTTCATATTTGACCCAGAACAACTCAGTTCAGCATGGAAATAGAATTGCAACAGCTTTTATTTAGCCAGAAATCAAGAGTTTTTATGCGCTTAAAAGCATTTTCAGGCCGAATGAGCAAATATGCTTGTTTCTGCCAATTGCAGCAAAATACTGAAAGGAAAGTGGGTTTGCCTTCATAGTTGACCCAGAACAACTCAGTTCAGCATGGAAATATCATTGCAACAGCTTTTATTTAGCCAGAAATCAAGAGTGTAAGTTTTTATGCGCTTAAAAGCATTTTCAGGCCAAATGAGCAAATATGCTTGTTTCTGCCAATTGCAGCAAAATACTGAAAGGAAAGTGGGTTTGCCTTCATAGTTGACCCAGAACAACTCAGTTCAGCATGGAAATATCATTGCAACAGCTTTTATTTAGCCAGAAATCAAGAGTGTAAGTTTTTATGCGCTTAAAAGCATTTTCAGGCCGAATGAGCTGATTTCTGCCAAATGCAGCAAAATACTGAAGGGAAAGTGGGTTTGCCTTCATAGTTGACCCGGAACAACTCAGTTCAGCATGGAAATATCATTGCAACAGCTTTTATTTAGCCAGAAATCAAGAGTGTAAGTTTTTATGCGCTTAAAAGCATTTTCAGGCCGAATGAGCAAATATGCTTGTTTCTGCCAATTGCAGCAAAATACTGAAGGGAAAGTGGGTTTGCCTTCATATTTGATCCAGAACAACTCAGTTCAGCATGGAAATATCATTGCAACAGCTTTTATTTAGCCAGAAATCAAGAGTGTAAGTTTTTATGCGCTTAAAAGCATTTTCAGGCCGAATGAGCATATATGCTTGTTTCTGCCAATTGCAGCAAAATACTGAAAGGAAAGTAGGTTTCCCTTCATAGTTGACCCAGAACAACTCAGTTCAGCATGGAAATATCATTGCAACAGCTTTTATTTAGCCAGAAATCAAGAGTGTAAGTTTTTATGCGCTTAAAAGCATTTTCATGCCGAATGAACTGATTTCTGCCAATTGCAGCAAGATACTGAAAGGAAAGTGGGTTTTCCTTCATAGTTGACCCAGACAAACTCAGTTCAGCATGGAAATATCATTGCAACAGCTTTTATTTAGCCAGAAATCAAAAGTGTAAGTTTTTATGCGCTTAAAAGCATATTCACTCCAAAAGAGCTGATTTATTCCAATTGCAGCAAAATACTGAAGGGAAAGTGGGTTTGCCTTCATAGTTGACCCAGAACAACTCAGTTCAGCATGGAAATATCATTGCAACAGCTTTTATTTAGCCAGAAATCAAGAGTGTAAGTTTTTATGCGCTTAAAAGCATTTTCAGGCCGAATGAGCTGATTTCTGCCAAATGCAGCAAAATACTGAAGGGAAAGTGGGTTTGCCTTCATAGTTGACCCGGAACAACTCAGTTCAGCATGGAAATATCATTGCAACAGCTTTTATTTAGCCAGAAATCAAGAGTGTAAGTTTTTATGCGCTTAAAAGCATTTTCAGGCCGAATGAGCAAATATGCTTGTTTCTGCCAATTGCAGCAAAATACTGAAAGGAAAGTGGGTTTGCCTTCATAGTTGACCCAGAACAACTCAGTTCAGCATGGAAATATCATTGCAACAGCTTTTATTTAGCCAGAAATCAAGAGTGTAAGTTTTTATGCGCTTAAAAGCATTTTCAGGCCGAATGAGCAAATATGCTTGTTTCTGCCAATTGCAGCAAAATACTGAAAGGAAAGTGGGTTTGCCTTCATAGTTGACCCAGAACAACTCAGTTCAGCATGGAAATATCATTGCAACAGCTTTTATTTAGCCAGAAATCAAGAGTGTAAGTTTTTATGCGCTTAAAAGCATTTTCAGGCCGAATGAGCTGATTTCTGCCAAATGCAGCAAAATACTGAAGGGAAAGTGGGTTTGCCTTCATAGTTGACCCGGAACAACTCAGTTCAGCATGGAAATATCATTGCAACAGCTTTTATTTAGCCAGAAATCAAGAGTGTAAGTTTTTATGCGCTTAAAAGCATTTTCAGGCCAAATGAGCTGATGTCTGCCAATTGCAGCAAAATACTAAAAGGAAAGTGGGTTTGCCTTCATATTTGATCCAGAACAACTCAGTTCAGCATGGAAATATCATTGCAACAGCTTTTATTTAGCCAGAAATCAAGAGTGTAAGTTTTTATGCGCTTAAAAGCATTTTCAGGCCGAATGAGCAAATATGCTTGTTTCTGCCAATTGCAGCAAAATACTGAAAGGAAAGTGGGTTTGCCTTCATAGTTGACCCAGAACAACTCAGTTCAGCATGGAAATATCATTGCAACAGCTTTTATTTAGCCAGAAATCAAGAGTGTAAGTTTTTATGCGCTTAAAAGCATTTTCATGCCGAATGAACTGATTTCTGCCAATTGCAGCAAGATACTGAAAGGAAAGTGGGTTTTCCTTCATAGTTGACCCAGAACAACTCAGTTCAGCATGGAACTATCATTGCAACAGCTTTTATTTAGCCAGAAATCAAAAGTGTAAGTTTTTATGCGCTTAAAAGCATATTCACTCCAAAAGAGCTGATTTATTCCAATTGCAGCAAAATACTGAAGGGAAAGTGGGTTTGCCTTCATAGTTGACCCAGAACAACTCAGTTCAGCATGGAAATATCATTGCAACAGCTTTTATTTAGCCAGAAATCAAGAGTGTAAGTTTTTATGCGCTTAAAAGCATTTTCAGGCAAAATGAGCTGATGTCTGCCAATTGCAGCAAAATACTAAAAGGAAAGTGGGTTTGCCTTCATAGTTGACCCAGAACAACTCAGTTCAGCATGGAAATATCATTGCAACAGCTTTTATTTAGCCAGAAATCAAGAGTGTAAGTTTTTATGCGCTTAAAAGCATTTTCAGGCCGAATGAGCAAATATGCTTGTTTCTGCCAATTGCAGCAAAATACTGAAAGGAAAGTGGGTTTGCCTTCATATTTGACCCAGAACAACTCAGTTCAGCATGGAAATAGAATTGCAACAGCTTTTATTTAGCCAGAAATCAAGAGTTTTTATGCGCTTAAAAGCATTTTCAGGCCGAATGAGCAAATATGCTTGTTTCTGCCAATTGCAGCAAAATACTGAAAGGAAAGTGGGTTTGCCTTCATAGTTGACCCAGAACAACTCAGTTCAGCATGGAAATATCATTGCAACAGCTTTTATTTAGCCAGAAATCAAGAGTGTAAGTTTTTATGCGCTTAAAAGCATTTTCAGGCCGAATGAGCAAATATGCTTGTTTCTGCCAATTGCAGCAAAATACTGAAAGGAAAGTGGGTTTGCCTTCATAGTTGACCCAGAACAACTCAGTTCAGCATGGAAATATCATTGCAACAGCTTTTATTTAGCCAGAAATCAAGAGTGTAAGTTTTTATGCGCTTAAAAGCATTTTCAGGCCGAATGAGCTGATTTCTGCCAAATGCAGCAAAATACTGAAGGGAAAGTGGGTTTGCCTTCATAGTTGACCCGGAACAACTCAGTTCAGCATGGAAATATCATTGCAACAGCTTTTATTTAGCCAGAAATCAAGAGTGTAAGTTTTTATGCGCTTAAAAGCATTTTCAGGCCGAATGAGCAAATATGCTTGTTTCTGCCAATTGCAGCAACATACTGAAGGGAAAGTGGGTTTGCCTTCATATTTGATCCAGAACAACTCAGTTCAGCATGGAAATATCATTGCAACAGCTTTTATTTAGCCAGAAATCAAGAGTGTAAGTTTTTATGCGCTTAAAAGCATTTTCAGGCCGAATGAGCATATATGCTTGTTTCTGCCAATTGCAGCAAAATACTGAAAGGAAAGTAGGTTTCCCTTCATAGTTGACCCAGAACAACTCAGTTCAGCATGGAAATATCATTGCAACAGCTTTTATTTAGCCAGAAATCAAGAGTGTAAGTTTTTATGCGCTTAAAAGCATTTTCATGCCGAATGAACTGATTTCTGCCAATTGCAGCAAGATACTGAAAGGAAAGTGGGTTTTCCTTCATAGTTGACCCAGACAAACTCAGTTCAGCATGGAAATATCATTGCAACAGCTTTTATTTAGCCAGAAATCAAAAGTGTAAGTTTTTATGCGCTTAAAAGCATATTCACTCCAAAAGAGCTGATTTATTCCAATTGCAGCAAAATACTGAAGGGAAAGTGGGTTTGCCTTCATAGTTGACCCAGAACAACTCAGTTCAGCATGGAACTATCATTGCAACAGCTTTTATTTAGCCAGAAATCAAGAGTGTAAGTTTTTATGCGCTTAAAAGCATTTTCAGGCCAAATGAGCTGATGTCTGCCAATTGCAGCAAAATACTAAAAGGAAAGTGGGTTTGCCTTCATATTTGATCCAGAACAACTCAGTTCAGCATGGAAATATCATTGCAACAGCTTTTATTTAGCCAGAAATCAAGAGTGTAAGTTTTTATGCGCTTAAAAGCATTTTCAGGCCGAATGAGCATATATGCTTGTTTCTGCCAATTGCAGCAAAATACTGAAAGGAAAGTAGGTTTGCCTTCATAGTTGACCCAGAACAACTCAGTTCAGCATGGAAATATCATTGCAACAGCTTTTATTTAGCCAGAAATCAAGAGTGTAAGTTTTTATGCGCTTAAAAGCATTTTCAGGCCGAATGAGCAAATATGCTTGTTTCTGCCAATTGCAGCAAAATACTGAAAGGAAAGTGGGTTTGCCTTCATAGTTGACCCAGAACAACTCAGTTCAGCATGGAAATATCATTGCAACAGCTTTTATTTAGCCAGAAATCAAGAGTGTAAGTTTTTATGCGCTTAAAAGCATTTTCAGGCCGAATGAGCTGATTTCTGCCAAATGCAGCAAAATACTGAAGGGAAAGTGGGTTTGCCTTCATAGTTGACCCAGAACAACTCAGTTCAGCATGGAAATATCATTGCAACAGCTTTTATTTAGCCAGAAATCAAGAGTGTAAGTTTTTATGCGCTTAAAAGCATTTTCAGGCCGAATGAGCAAATATGCTTGTTTCTGCCAATTGCAGCAAAATACTGAAAGGAAAGTGGGTTTGCCTTCATAGTTGACCCAGAACAACTCAGTTCAGCATGGAAATATCATTGCAACAGCTTTTATTTAGCCAGAAATCAAGAGTGTAAGTTTTTATGCGCTTAAAAGCATTTTCAGGCCGAATGAGCAAATATGCTTGTTTCTGCCAATTGCAGCAAAATACTGAAAGGAAAGTGGGTTTGCCTTCATAGTTGACCCAGAACAACTCAGTTCAGCATGGAAATATCATTGCAACAGCTTTTATTTAGCCAGAAATCAAGAGTTTTTATGCGCTTAAAAGCATTTTCAGGCCGAATGAGCAAATATGCTTGTTTCTGCCAATTGCAGCAAAATACTGAAAGGAAAGTGGGTTTGCCTTCATAGTTGACCCAGAACAACTCAGTTCAGCATGGAAATATCATTGCAACAGCTTTTATTTAGCCAGAAATCAAGAGTGTAAGTTTTTATGCGCTTAAAAGCATTTTCAGGCCGAATGAGCAAATATGCTTGTTTCTGCCAATTGCAGCAAAATACTGAAAGGAAAGTGGGTTTGCCTTCATAGTTGACCCAGAACAACTCAGTTCAGCATGGAAATATCATTGCAACAGCTTTTATTTAGCCAGAAATCAAGAGTGTAAGTTTTTATGCGCTTAAAAGCATTTTCAGGCCGAATGAGCAAATATGCTTGTTTCTGCCAATTGCAGCAAAATACTGAAGGGAAAGTGGGTTTGCCTTCATATTTGATCCAGAACAACTCAGTTCAGCATGGAAATATCATTGCAACAGCTTTTATTTAGCCAGAAATCAAGAGTGTAAGTTTTTATGCGCTTAAAAGCATTTTCAGGCCGAATGAGCATATATGCTTGTTTCTGCCAATTGCAGCAAAATACTGAAAGGAAAGTAGGTTTCCCTTCATAGTTGACCCAGAACAACTCAGTTCAGCATGGAAATATCATTGCAACAGCTTTTATTTAGCCAGAAATCAAGAGTGTAAGTTTTTATGCGCTTAAAAGCATTTTCATGCCGAATGAACTGATTTCTGCCAATTGCAGCAAGATACTGAAAGGAAAGTGGGTTTTCCTTCATAGTTGACCCAGAACAACTCAGTTCAGCATGGAAATATCATTGCAACAGCTTTTATTTAGCCAGAAATCAAGAGTGTAAGTTTTTATGCGCTTAAAAGCATTTTCAGGCCGAATGAGCAAATATGCTTGTTTCTGCCAATTGCAGCAAAATACTGAAAGGAAAGTGGGTTTGCCTTCATAGTTGACCCAGAACAACTCAGTTCAGCATGGAAATATCATTGCAACAGCTTTTATTTAGCCAGAAATCAAGAGTGTAAGTTTTTATGCGCTTAAAAGCATTTTCAGGCCGAATGAGCTGATTTCTGCCAAATGCAGCAAAATACTGAAGGGAAAGTGGGTTTGCCTTCATAGTTGACCCAGAACAACTCAGTTCAGCATGGAAATATCATTGCAACAGCTTTTATTTAGCCAGAAATCAAGAGTGTAAGTTTTTATGCGCTTAAAAGCATTTTCAGGCCGAATGAGCAAATATGCTTGTTTCTGCCAATTGCAGCAAAATACTGAAAGGAAAGTGGGTTTGCCTTCATAGTTGACCCAGAACAACTCAGTTCAGCATGGAAATATCATTGCAACAGCTTTTATTTAGCCAGAAATCAAGAGTGTAAGTTTTTATGCGCTTAAAAGCATTTTCAGGCCGAATGAGCAAATATGCTTGTTTCTGCCAATTGCAGCAAAATACTGAAAGGAAAGTGGGTTTGCCTTCATATTTGACCCAGAACAACTCAGTTCAGCATGGAAATATCATTGCAACAGCTTTTATTTAGCCAGAAATCAAGAGTTTTTATGCGCTTAAAAGCATTTTCAGGCCGAATGAGCAAATATGCTTGTTTCTGCCAATTGCAGCAAAATACTGAAAGGAAAGTGGGTTTGCCTTCATAGTTGACCCAGAACAACTCAGTTCAGCATGGAAATATCATTGCAACAGCTTTTATTTAGCCAGAAATCAAGAGTGTAAGTTTTTATGCGCTTAAAAGCATTTTCAGGCCGAATGAGCAAATATGCTTGTTTCTGCCAATTGCAGCAAAATACTGAAAGGAAAGTGGGTTTGCCTTCATAGTTGACCCAGAACAACTCAGTTCAGCATGGAAATATCATTGCAACAGCTTTTATTTAGCCAGAAATCAAGAGTGTAAGTTTTTATGCGCTTAAAAGCATTTTCAGGCCGAATGAGCAAATATGCTTGTTTCTGCCAATTGCAGCAAAATACTGAAGGGAAAGTGGGTTTGCCTTCATATTTGATCCAGAACAACTCAGTTCAGCATGGAAATATCATTGCAACAGCTTTTATTTAGCCAGAAATCAAGAGTGTAAGTTTTTATGCGCTTAAAAGCATTTTCAGGCCGAATGAGCATATATGCTTGTTTCTGCCAATTGCAGCAAAATACTGAAAGGAAAGTAGGTTTCCCTTCATAGTTGACCCAGAACAACTCAGTTCAGCATGGAAATATCATTGCAACAGCTTTTATTTAGCCAGAAATCAAGAGTGTAAGTTTTTATGCGCTTAAAAGCATTTTCATGCCGAATGAACTGATTTCTGCCAATTGCAGCAAGATACTGAAAGGAAAGTGGGTTTTCCTTCATAGTTGACCCAGAACAACTCAGTTCAGCATGGAAATATCATTGCAACAGCTTTTATTTAGCCAGAAATCAAGAGTGTAAGTTTTTATGCGCTTAAAAGCATATTCACTCCAAAAGAGCTGATTTATTCCAATTGCAGCAAAATACTGAAGGGAAAGTGGGTTTGCCTTCATAGTTGACCCAGAACAACTCAGTTCAGCATGGAACTATCATTGCAACAGCTTTTATTTAGCCAGAAATCAAGAGTGTAAGTTTTTATGCGCTTAAAAGCATTTTCAGGCCAAATGAGCTGATGTCTGCCAATTGCAGCAAAATACTAAAAGGAAAGTGGGTTTGCCTTCATATTTGATCCAGAACAACTCAGTTCAGCATGGAAATATCATTGCAACAGCTTTTATTTAGCCAGAAATCAAGAGTGTAAGTTTTTATGCGCTTAAAAGCATTTTCAGGCCGAAAGAGCATATATGCTTGTTTCTGCCAATTGCAGCAAAATACTGAAAGGAAAGTAGGTTTGCCTTCATAGTTGACCCAGAACAACTCAGTTCAGCATGGAAATATCATTGCAACAGCTTTTATTTAGCCAGAAATCAAGAGTGTAAGTTTTTATGCGCTTAAAAGCATTTTCAGGCCGAATGAACTGATTTCTGCCAATTGCAGCAAGATACTGAAAGGAAAGTGGGTTTGCCTTCATAGTTGACCCAGACAAACTCAGTTCAGCATGGAAATATCATTGCAACAGCTTTTATTTAGCCAGAAATCAAAAGTGTAAGTTTTTATGCGCTTAAAAGCATTTTCACGCCAAAAGAGCTGATTTATTCCAATTGCAGCAAAATACTGAAAGGAAAGTGGGTTTGCCTTCATAGTTGACCCAGAACAACTCAGTTCAGCATGGAAATATCATTGCAACAGCTTTTATTTAGCCAGAAATCAAGAGTGTAAGTTTTTATGCGCTTAAAAGCATTTTCAGGCCGAATGAGCAAATATGCTTGTTTCTGCCAATTGCAGCAAAATACTGAAAGGAAAGTGGGTTTGCCTTCATATTTGACCCAGAACAACTCAGTTCAGCATGGAAATATCATTGCAACAGCTTTTATTTAGCCAGAAATCAAGAGTGTAAGTTTTTATGCGCTTAAAAGCATTTTCAGGCCGAATGAGCAAATATGCTTGTTTCTGCCAATTGCAGCAAAATACTGAAGGGAAAGTGGGTTTGCCTTCATAGTTGACCCACAACAACTCAGTTCAGCATGGAAATAGAATTGCAACAGCTTTTATTTAGCCAGAAATCAAGAGTGTAAGATTTTATGCGCTTAAAAGCATTTTCAGGCCGAATGAGCAAAAATGCTTGTTTCCTCCAATTGCAGCAAAATACTGAAATGAAAGTGGGTTTGCCTTCATATTTGACCCAGAACAACTCAGTTCAGCATGGAAATATCATTGCAACAGCTTTTATTTAGCCAGAAATCAAGAGTGTAAGTTTTTATGCGCTTAAAAGCATTTTCAGGCCAAAAGAGCTGATTTCTGCCAATTGCAGCAAAATACTGAAAGGAAAGTGGGTTTGCCTTCATAGTTGACCCAGAACAACTCAGTTCAGCATGGAAATATCATTGCAACAGCTTTTATTTAGCCAGAAATCAAAAGTGTGAGTTGTTATGGGCTTAAAAGCATTTTCAGGCCGAATGAGCAAATATGCTTGTTTCTGCCAATTGCAGCAAAATACTGAAAGGAAAGTGGGTTTGCCTTCATAGTTGACCCAGAACAACTCAGTTCAGCATGGAAATATCATTGCAACAGCTTTTATTTAGCCAGAAATCAAGAGTGTAAGTTTTTATGTGCTTAAAAGCATTTTCAGGCCAAAAAAGCTGATTTCTGCCAATTGCAGCAAAATACTGAAGGGAAAGTGGGTTTGCCTTTATAGTTGACCTAGAATAACTCAGTTCAGCATGGAAATGTCATTGCAACAGCTTTTAATTAGCCAGAAATCAAGAATGTAAGTTTTTATGTCCTTAAAAGCATTTTCAGGCCGAATGAGCTGATTTCTGCCAATTGTAGCAAAATACTGAAGGGAAAGTGGGTTTGCCTTCATAGTTGACCCAGAACAACTCAGTTCAGCATGGAAATATCATTGCAACAGCTTTTATTTAGCCAGAAATCAAGAGTGTAAGTTTTTATGCGCTTAAAAGCATTTTCAGGCCGAATGAGCTGATTTCTGCCAAATGCAGCAAAATACTGAAGGGAAAGTGGGTTTGCCTTCATAGTTGACCCAGAACAACTCAGTTCAGCATGGAAATATCATTGCAACAGCTTTTATTTAGCCAGAAATCAAGAGTGTAAGTTTTTATGCGCTTAAAAGCGTTTTCAGGCCGAAGGAGCTGATTTCTGCCAAATGCAGCAAAATACTGAAGGGAAAGTGGGTTTGCCTTCATAGTTGACCCAGAACAACTCAGTTCAGCATGGAAATATCATTGCAACAGCTTTTATTTAGCCAGAAATCAAGAGTGTAAGTTTTTATGTGCTTAAAAGCATTTTCAGGCCGAATGAGCAAATATGCTTGTTTCTGCCAATTGCAGCAAAATACTGAAAGGAAAGTGGGTTTGCCTTCATAGTTGACCCAGAACAACTCAGTTCAGCATGGAAATATCATTGCAACAGCTTTTATTTAGCCAGAAATCAAGAGTGTAAGTTTTTATGCGCTTAAAAGCATTTTCAGGCCGAATGAGCTGATTTCTGCCAAATGCAGCAAAATACTGAAGGGAAAGTGGGTTTGCCTTCATAGTTGACCCAGAACAACTCAGTTCAGCATGGAAATATCATTGCAACAGCTTTTATTTAGCCAGAAATCAAGAGTGTAAGTTTTTATGTGCTTAAAAGCATTTTCAGGCCGAATGAGCAAATATGCTTGTTTCTGCCAATTGCAGCAAAATACTGAAAGGAAAGTGGGTTTGCCTTCATAGTTGACCCAGAACAACTCAGTTCAGCATGGAAATATCATTGCAACAGCTTTTATTTAGCCAGAAATCGAGAGTGTACGTTTTTATGCGCTTAAAAGCATTTTCAGGCCGAATGAGCTGATTTCTGCCAAATGCAGCAAAATACTGAAGGGAAAGTGGGTTTGCCTTCATAGTTGACCCAGAACAACTCAGTTCAGCATGGAAATATCATTGAAACAGCTTTTATTTAGCCAGAAATCAAGAGTGTAAGTTTTTATGCGCTTAAAAGCATTTTCAGGCCGAATGAGCAAATATGCTTGTTTCTGCCAATTGCAGCAAAATACTGAAAGGAAAGTGGGTTTGCCTTCATAGTTGACCCAGAACAACTCAGTTCAGCATGGAAATATCATTGCAACAGCTTTTATTTAGCCAGAAATCAAAAGTGTGAGTTGTTATGGGCTTAAAAGCATTTTCAGGCCGAATGAGCAAATATGCTTGTTTCTGCCAATTGCAGCAAAATACTGAAAGGAAAGTGGGTTTGCCTTCATAGTTGACCCAGAACAACTCAGTTCAGCATGGAAATATCATTGCAACAGCTTTTATTTAGCCAGAAATCAAGAGTGTAAGTTTTTATGCGCTTAAAAGCATTTTCAGGCCGAATGAGCTGATTTCTGCCAAATGCAGCAAAATACTGAAGGGAAAGTGGGTTTGCCTTCATAGTTGACCCAGAACAACTCAGTTCAGCATGGAAATATCATTGCAACAGCTTTTATTTAGCCAGAAATCAAGAGTGTAAGTTTTTATGCGCTTAAAAGCATTTTCAGGCCGAATGAGCAACTATGCTTGTTTCTGCCAATTGCAGCAAAATACTGAAAGGAAAGTGGGTTTGCCTTCATAGTTGACCCAGAACAACTCAGTTCAGCATGGAAATATCATTGCAACAGCTTTTATTTAGCCAGAAATCAAGAGTGTAAGTTTTTATGCGCTTAAAAGCATTTTCAGGCCGAATGAGCAAATATGCTTGTTTCTGCCAATTGCAGCAAAATACTGAAGGGAAAGTGGGTTTGCCTTCATAGTTGACCCAGAACAACTCAGTTCAGCATGGAAATATCATTGCAACAGCTTTTATTTAGCCAGAAATCAAGAGTGTAAGTTTTTATGCGCTTAAAAGCATTTTCAGGCCGAATGAGCTGATGTCTGCCAATTGCAGCAAAATACTAAAAGGAAAGTGGGTTTGCCTTCATATTTGATCCAGAACAACTCAGTTCAGCATGGAAATATCATTGCAACAGCTTTTATTTAGCCAGAAATCAAGAGTGTAAGTTTTTATGCGCTTAAAAGCATTTTCAGGCCGAATGAGCAAATATGCTTTTTTCTGCCAATTGCAGCAAAACACTGAAAGGAAAGTGGGTTTGCCTTCATAGTTGACCCAGAACAACTCAGTTCAGCATGGAAATATCATTGCAACAGCTTTTATTTAGCCAGAAATAAAGAGTGTAAGTTTTTATGCGCTTAAAAGCATTTTCAGGCCGAATGAACTGATTTCTGCCAATTGCAGCAAGATACTGAAAGGAAAGTGGGTTTGCCTTCATAGTTGACCCAGACAAACTCAGTTCAGCATGGAAATATCATTGCAACAGCTTTTATTTAGCCAGAAATCAAAAGTGTAAGTTTTTATGCGCTTAAAAGTATTTTCACTCCAAAAGAGCTGATTTATTCCAATTGCAGCAAAATACTGAAGGGAAAGTGGGTTTGCCTTCATAGTTGACCCAGAACAACTCAGTTCAGCATGGAACTATCATTGCAACAGCTTTTATTTAGCCAGAAATCAAGAGTGTAAGTTTTTATGCGCTTAAAAGCATTTTCAGGCCAAATGAGCTGATTTCTGCCAATTGCAGCAAAATACTGAAAGGAAAATGGGTTTGCCTTCATATTTGATCCAGAACAACTCAGTTCAGCATGGAACTATCATTGCAACAGCTTTTATTTAGCCAGAAATCAAGAGTGTAAGTTTTTATGCGCTTAAAAGCATTTTCAGGCCGAATGAGCAAATATGCTTGTTTCTGCCAATTGCAGCAAAATACTGAAAGGAAAGTGGGTTTGCCTTCATAGTTGACCCGGAACAACTCAGTTCAGCATGGAAATATCATTGCAACAGCTTTTATTTAGCCAGAAATCAAGAGTGTAAGTTTTTATGCGCTTAAAAGCATTTTCAGGCCAAATGAGCTGATTTCTGCCAATTGCAGCAAAATACTGAAGGGAAAGTGGGTTTGCCTTTATAGTTGACCCAGAATAACTCAGTTCAGCATGGAAATATCAATGCAACAGCTTTTATTTAGCCAGAAATCAAGAGTGTAAGTTTTTATGTGCTTAAAAGCAATTTCAGGCCAAAAGAGCTGATTTCTGCCAATTGCAGCAAAATACTGAAGGAAAAGTGGGTTTGCCTTCATAGTTGACCCAGAACAACTCAGTTCAGCATGGAAATATCATTGCAACAGCTTTTATTTAGCCAGAAATCAAGAGTGTAAGTTTTTATGCGCTTAAAAGCATTTTCAGGCCAAAAGAGCTGATTTCTGCCAATTGCAGCAAAATACTGAAAGGAAAGTGGGTTTGCCTTCATATTTGACCCAGAACAACTCAGTTCAGCATGGAAATATCATTGCAACAGCTTTTATTTAGCCAGAAATCAAGAGTGTAAGTTTTTATGCGCTTAAAAGCATTTTCACGCCAAAAGAGCTGATTTATTCCAATTGCAGCAAAATACTGAAGGGAAAGTGGGTTTGCCTTCATAGTTGACCCAGAACAACTCAGTTCAGCATGGAAATATCATTGCAACAGCTTTTATTTAGCCAGAAATCAAGAGTGTAAGTTTTTATGCGCTTAAAAGCATTTTCAGGCCAAATGAGCTGATTTCTTCCAATTGCAGCAAACTACTGAAAGGAAAGTGGGTTTGCCTTCATATTTGATGCAGAACAACTCAGTTCAGCATGGAACTATCATTGCAACAGCTTTTATTTAGCCAGAAATCAAGAGTGTAAGTTTTTATGCGCTTAAAAGCATTTTCAGGCCGAATGAGCAAATATGCTTTTTTCTGCCAATTGCAGCAAAACACTGAAAGGAAAGTGGGTTTTCCTTCATAGTTGACCCAGACAAACTCAGTTCAGCATGGAAATATCATTGCAACAGATTTTATTTAGCCAGAAATCAAAAGTGTAAGTTTTTATGCGCTTAAAAGCATTTTCACGCCAAAAGAGCTGATTTATTCCAATTGCAGCAAAATACTGAAAGGAAAGTGGGTTTGCCTTCATAGTTGACCCAGAACAACTCAGTTCAGCATGGAAATATCATTGCAACAGCTTTTATTTAGCCAGAAATCAAGAGTGTAAGTTTTTATGCGCTTAAAAGCATTTTCAGGCCGAATGAGCTGATTTCTGCCAAATGCAGCAAAATACTGAAGGGAAAGTGGGTTTGCCTTCATAGTTGACCCAGAACAACTCAGTTCAGCATGGAAATATCATTGCAACAGCTTTTATTTAGCCAGAAATCAAGAGTGTAAGTTTTTATGCGCTTAAAAGCGTTTTCAGGCCGAAGGAGCTGATTTCTGCCAAATGCAGCAAAATACTGAAGGGAAAGTGGGTTTGCCTTCATAGTTGACCCAGAACAACTCAGTTCAGCATGGAAATATCATTGCAACAGCTTTTATTTAGCCAGAAATCAAGAGTGTAAGTTTTTATGTGCTTAAAAGCATTTTCAGGCCGAATGAGCAAATATGCTTGTTTCTGCCAATTGCAGCAAAATACTGAAAGGAAAGTGGGTTTGCCTTCATAGTTGACCCAGAACAACTCAGTTCAGCATGGAAATATCATTGCAACAGCTTTTATTTAGCCAGAAATCAAGAGTGTAAGTTTTTATGCGCTTAAAAGCATTTTCAGGCCGAATGAGCTGATTTCTGCCAAATGCAGCAAAATACTGAAGGGAAAGTGGGTTTGCCTTCATAGTTGACCCAGAACAACTCAGTTCAGCATGGAAATATCATTGCAACAGCTTTTATTTAGCCAGAAATCAAGAGTGTAAGTTTTTATGTGCTTAAAAGCATTTTCAGGCCGAATGAGCAAATATGCTTGTTTCTGCCAATTGCAGCAAAATACTGAAAGGAAAGTGGGTTTGCCTTCATAGTTGACCCAGAACAACTCAGTTCAGCATGGAAATATCATTGCAACAGCTTTTATTTAGCCAGAAATCGAGAGTGTACGTTTTTATGCGCTTAAAAGCATTTTCAGGCCGAATGAGCTGATTTCTGCCAAATGCAGCAAAATACTGAAGGGAAAGTGGGTTTGCCTTCATAGTTGACCCAGAACAACTCAGTTCAGCATGGAAATATCATTGAAACAGCTTTTATTTAGCCAGAAATCAAGAGTGTAAGTTTTTATGCGCTTAAAAGCATTTTCAGGCCGAATGAGCAAATATGCTTGTTTCTGCCAATTGCAGCAAAATACTGAAAGGAAAGTGGGTTTGCCTTCATAGTTGACCCAGAACAACTCAGTTCAGCATGGAAATATCATTGCAACAGCTTTTATTTAGCCAGAAATCAAAAGTGTGAGTTGTTATGGGCTTAAAAGCATTTTCAGGCCGAATGAGCAAATATGCTTGTTTCTGCCAATTGCAGCAAAATACTGAAAGGAAAGTGGGTTTGCCTTCATAGTTGACCCAGAACAACTCAGTTCAGCATGGAAATATCATTGCAACAGCTTTTATTTAGCCAGAAATCAAGAGTGTAAGTTTTTATGCGCTTAAAAGCATTTTCAGGCCGAATGAGCTGATTTCTGCCAAATGCAGCAAAATACTGAAGGGAAAGTGGGTTTGCCTTCATAGTTGACCCAGAACAACTCAGTTCAGCATGGAAATATCATTGCAACAGCTTTTATTTAGCCAGAAATCAAGAGTGTAAGTTTTTATGCGCTTAAAAGCATTTTCAGGCCGAATGAGCAACTATGCTTGTTTCTGCCAATTGCAGCAAAATACTGAAAGGAAAGTGGGTTTGCCTTCATAGTTGACCCAGAACAACTCAGTTCAGCATGGAAATATCATTGCAACAGCTTTTATTTAGCCAGAAATCAAGAGTGTAAGTTTTTATGCGCTTAAAAGCATTTTCAGGCCGAATGAGCAAATATGCTTGTTTCTGCCAATTGCAGCAAAATACTGAAGGGAAAGTGGGTTTGCCTTCATATTTGATCCAGAACAACTCAGTTCAGCATGGAAATATCATTGCAACAGCTTTTATTTAGCCAGAAATCAAGAGTGTAAGTTTTTATGCGCTTAAAAGCATTTTCAGGCCGAATGAGCAAATATGCTTTTTTCTGCCAATTGCAGCAAAACACTGAAAGGAAAGTGGGTTTGCCTTCATAGTTGACCCAGAACAACTCAGTTCAGCATGGAAATATCATTGCAACAGCTTTTATTTAGCCAGAAATAAAGAGTGTAAGTTTTTATGCGCTTAAAAGCATTTTCAGGCCGAATGAACTGATTTCTGCCAATTGCAGCAAGATACTGAAAGGAAAGTGGGTTTGCCTTCATAGTTGACCCAGACAAACTCAGTTCAGCATGGAAATATCATTGCAACAGCTTTTATTTAGCCAGAAATCAAAAGTGTAAGTTTTTATGCGCTTAAAAGTATTTTCACTCCAAAAGAGCTGATTTATTCCAATTGCAGCAAAATACTGAAGGGAAAGTGGGTTTGCCTTCATAGTTGACCCAGAACAACTCAGTTCAGCATGGAACTATCATTGCAACAGCTTTTATTTAGCCAGAAATCAAGAGTGTAAGTTTTTATGCGCTTAAAAGCATTTTCAGGCCAAATGAGCTGATTTCTGCCAATTGCAGCAAAATACTGAAAGGAAAATGGGTTTGCCTTCATATTTGATCCAGAACAACTCAGTTCAGCATGGAACTATCATTGCAACAGCTTTTATTTAGCCAGAAATCAAGAGTGTAAGTTTTTATGCGCTTAAAAGCATTTTCAGGCCGAATGAGCAAATATGCTTGTTTCTGCCAATTGCAGCAAAATACTGAAAGGAAAGTGGGTTTGCCTTCATAGTTGACCCGGAACAACTCAGTTCAGCATGGAAATATCATTGCAACAGCTTTTATTTAGCCAGAAATCAAGAGTGTAAGTTTTTATGCGCTTAAAAGCATTTTCAGGCCAAATGAGCTGATTTCTGCCAATTGCAGCAAAATACTGAAGGGAAAGTGGGTTTGCCTTTATAGTTGACCCAGAATAACTCAGTTCAGCATGGAAATATCAATGCAACAGCTTTTATTTAGCCAGAAATCAAGAGTGTAAGTTTTTATGTGCTTAAAAGCAATTTCAGGCCAAAAGAGCTGATTTCTGCCAATTGCAGCAAAATACTGAAGGAAAAGTGGGTTTGCCTTCATAGTTGACCCAGAACAACTCAGTTCAGCATGGAAATATCATTGCAACAGCTTTTATTTAGCCAGAAATCAAGAGTGTAAGTTTTTATGCGCTTAAAAGCATTTTCAGGCCAAAAGAGCTGATTTCTGCCAATTGCAGCAAAATACTGAAAGGAAAGTGGGTTTGCCTTCATATTTGACCCAGAACAACTCAGTTCAGCATGGAAATATCATTGCAACAGCTTTTATTTAGCCAGAAATCAAGAGTGTAAGTTTTTATGCGCTTAAAAGCATTTTCACGCCAAAAGAGCTGATTTATTCCAATTGCAGCAAAATACTGAAGGGAAAGTGGGTTTGCCTTCATAGTTGACCCAGAACAACTCAGTTCAGCATGGAAATATCATTGCAACAGCTTTTATTTAGCCAGAAATCAAGAGTGTAAGTTTTTATGCGCTTAAAAGCATTTTCAGGCCAAATGAGCTGATTTCTTCCAATTGCAGCAAACTACTGAAAGGAAAGTGGGTTTGCCTTCATATTTGATGCAGAACAACTCAGTTCAGCATGGAACTATCATTGCAACAGCTTTTATTTAGCCAGAAATCAAGAGTGTAAGTTTTTATGCGCTTAAAAGCATTTTCAGGCCGAATGAGCAAATATGCTTTTTTCTGCCAATTGCAGCAAAACACTGAAAGGAAAGTGGGTTTTCCTTCATAGTTGACCCAGACAAACTCAGTTCAGCATGGAAATATCATTGCAACAGATTTTATTTAGCCAGAAATCAAAAGTGTAAGTTTTTATGCGCTTAAAAGCATTTTCACGCCAAAAGAGCTGATTTATTCCAATTGCAGCAAAATACTGAAAGGAAAGTGGGTTTGCCTTCATAGTTGACCCAGAACAACTCAGTTCAGCATGGAAATATCATTGCAACAGCTTTTATTTAGCCAGAAATCAAGAGTGTAAGTTTTTATGCGCTTAAAAGCATTTTCATGCCGAATGAACTGATTTCTGCCAATTGCAGCAAGATACTGAAAGGAAAGTGGGTTTGCCTTCATAGTTGACCCAGAACAACTCAGTTCAGCATGGAAATATCATTGCAACAGCTTTTATTTAGCCAGAAATCAAGAGTGTAAGTTTTTATGCGCTTAAAAGCATTTTCAGGCCGAATGAGCTGATTTTTGCCAATTGCAGCAAAATACTGAAAGGAAAGTGGGTTTGCCTTCATAGTTGACCCAGAACAACTCAGTTCAGCATGGAAATATCATTGCAACAGATTTTATATAGCCAGAAATCAAGAGTGTAAGTTTTTATGCGCTTAAAAGCATTTTCATGCCGAATGAACTGATTTCTGCCAATTGCAGCAAGATACTGAAAGGAAAGTGGGTTTTCCTTCATAGTTGACCCAGACAAACTCAGTTCAGCATGGAAATATCATTGCAACAGCTTTTATTTAGCCAGAAATCAAAAGTGTAAGTTTTTATGCGCTTAAAAGCATTTTCACGCCAAAACAGCTGATTTATTCCAATTGCAGCAAAATACTGAAGGGAAAGTGGGTTTGCCTTCATAGTTGACCCAGAACAACTCAGTTCAGCATGGAAATATCATTGCAACAGCTTTTATTTAGCCAGAAATCAAGAGTGTAAGTTTTTATGTACTTAAAAGCATTTTCAGGCCGAATCAGCAAATATGCTTGTTTCTGCCAATTGCAGCAAAACACTGAAGGGAAAGTGGGTTTGCCTTCATAGTTGACCCAGAACAACTCAGTTCAGCATGGAAATATCATTGCAACAGCTTTTATTTAGCCAGAAATCAAGAGTGTAAGTTTTTATGCGCTTAAAAGCATTTTCAGGCCGAATGAGCAAATATGCTTGTTTCTGCCAATTGCAGCAAAATACTGAAAGGAAAGTGGGTTTGCCTTCATAGTTGACCCAGAACAACTCAGTTCAGCATGGAAATATCATTGCAACAGCTTTTATTTAGCCAGAAATCAAGAGTGTAAGTTTTTATGCGCTTAAAAGCATTTTCAGGCCGAATCAGCTGATTTCTGCCAAATGCAGCAAAATACTGAAAGGAAAGTGGGTTTGCCTTCATAGTTGACCCAGAACAACTCAGTTCAGCATGGAAATATCATTGCAACAGCTTTTATTTAGCCAGAAATCAAGAGTGTAAGTTTTTATGCGCTTAAAAGCATTTTCAGGCCGAATGAGCAAATATGCTTGTTTCTGCCAATTGCAGCAAAATACTGAAAGGAAAGTGGGTTTGCCTTCATAGTTGACCCAGAACAACTCAGTTCAGCATGGAAATATCATTGCAACAGCTTTTATTTAGCCAGAAATCAAGAGTGTAAGTTTTTATGCGCTTAAAAGCATTTTCAGGCCGAATGAGCAAATATGCTTGTTTCTGCCAATTGCAGCAAAATACTGAAAGGAAAGTGGGTTTGCCTTCATAGTTGACCCAGAACAACTCAGTTCAGCATGGAAATATCATTGCAACAGCTTTTATTTAGCCAGAAATCAAGAGTGTAAGTTTTTATGCGCTTAAAAGCATTTTCAGGCCGAATGAGCAAATATGCTTGTTTCTGCCAATTGCAGCAAAATACTGAAAGGAAAGTGGGTTTGCCTTCATAGTTGACCCAGAACAACTCAGTTCAGCATGGAAATATCATTGCAACAGCTTTTATTTAGCCAGAAATCAAGAGTGTAAGTTTTTATGCGCTTAAAAGCATTTTCAGGCCGAATGAGCAAATATGCTTGTTTCTGCCAATTGCAGCAAAATACTGAAAGGAAAGTGGGTTTGCCTTCATAGTTGACCCAGAACAACTCAGTTCAGCATGGAAATATCATTGCAACAGCTTTTATTTAGCCAGAAATCAAGAGTGTAAGTTTTTATGCGCTTAAAAGCATTTTCAGGCCGAATGAGCTGATTTCTGCCAAATGCAGCAAAATACTGAAGGGAAAGTGGGTTTGCCTTCATAGTTGACCCAGAACAACTCAGTTCAGCATGGAAATATCATTGCAACAGCTTTTATTTAGCCAGAAATCAAGAGTGTAAGTTTTTATGCGCTTAAAAGCATTTTCAGGCCGAATGAGCAAATATGCTTGTTTCTGCCAATTGCAGCAAAATACTGAAAGGAAAGTGGGTTTGCCTTCATAGTTGACCCAGAACAACTCAGTTCAGCATGGAAATATCATTGCAACAGCTTTTATTTAGCCAGAAATCAAGAGTGTAAGTTTTTATGCGCTTAAAAGCATTTTCAGGCCGAATGAGCTGATTTCTGCCAAATGCAGCAAAATACTGAAGGGAATGTGGGTTTGCCTTCATAGTTGACCCAGAACAACTCAGTTCAGCATGGAAATATCATTGCAACAGCTTTTATTTAGCCAGAAATCAAGAGTGTAAGTTTTTATGCGCTTAAAAGCATTTTCAGGCCGAATGAGCAAATATGCTTGTTTCTGCCAATTGCAGCAAAATACTGAAAGGAAAGTGGGTTTGCCTTCATAGTTGACCCAGAACAACTCAGTTCAGCATGGAAATATCATTGCAACAGCTTTTATTTTGCCAGAAATCAAGAGTGTAAGTTTTTATGCGCTTAATAGCATTATCAGGCCGAATGAGCAAATATGCTTGTTTCTGCCAATTGCAGCAAAATACTGAAAGGAAAGTGGGTTTGCCTTCATAGTTGACCCAGAACAACTCAGTTCAGCATGGAAATATCATTGCAACAGCTTTTATTTAGCCAGAAATCAAGAGTGTAAGTTTTTATGCGCTTAAAAGCATTTTCAGGCCGAATGAGCAAATATGCTTGTTTCTGCCAATTGCAGCAAAATACTGAAAGGAAAGTGGGTTTGCCTTCATAGTTGACCCAGAACAACTCAGTTCAGCATGGAAATATCATTGCAACAGCTTTTATTTAGCCAGAAATCAAGAGTGTAAGTTTTTATGCGCTTAAAAG